>NW_026925314.1:0-25011 GCF_032062105.1 Saccostrea cuccullata
CTATATATCCCTATGTAAAACTTGGGTCGGCCATTTTGGCCCCACCCTATCCCCAGAGCTGGGGGTCATGATTTGAACAAACTTGAATCTACAATACCTGAGGATGATTCCACATGAGTTTCATCTTTCCTGGCCCAGTGGTTCTGGAGAAGAAGATTTTTAAAGATTTTTCCTATATATTCCAATGTAAAACTTGGGTCGGCCATTTTGGCCCCACCCTTGCCCTGGGCGTCATGATTTGAACAAACTTGAATCTACACTACCTGAGGATGATTACACATGAATTTTATCTTTCCTGGCCCAGTGGTTCTGGAGAAGAAGATTTTTAAAGATTTTTCCTATATATTCCTATGTAAAACTTGGGTCGGCCATTTTGGCCCCACCCTTGCCCCGGGGGTCATGATTTGGACAAACTTGAATCTACACTACCTGAGAATGATTCCACATGAGTTTCATCTTTCCTGGCCCAGTGGTTCTGGAGAAGAAGATTTTTAAAGATTTTTCCTATATATTCCTCTGTAAAACTTGGGGTCGGCCATTTTGGCCCCCCCCTAGCCCTGGGGGTCAGGATTTGATCAAACTTGAATCTATACTACCTGAGGATGATTTCACAGGAATTTCATCTTTCCTGGCCCAGTGGTTCTGGAGAAGAAGATTTTTAAAGATTTTTCCTATATATTCCTCTGTAAAACTTGGGTCGGCCATTTTGGCCCAACCCTTGCCCCGGGGGTCATGATTTGAACAAAATTGAATCTACGCTACCTGAGGATGCTTCCACATAAGTTTCATTTTTCCTGGCCCAGCGGTTCTGGAGAAGAAGATTTTTTAAAAATGCCATTAATTTTTAACAAATTCATAATTATCTCCCCTTGGAAAAGGGCGTGGCCCTTCATTTTAACAAACTTGAATCCCCTTCACCAAAGGATACTTTGTGCCAAGTTTGGTTGAAATTGGCCCAGTGTTTCTTGAGAATAAGATGAAAATGTGAAAAGTTTACAACGACAACGACACGACAACGACGACAACGACAGACGACGGACAAATTTTGATCGGAAAAGCTCACTTGAGCCTTCCGGCTCAGGTGAGCTAAAAATGACATTTTTCCGATAGTTTCCAGTACGTCTATTTTTAAACACATGTTACTTTAAATGGAAATGGAAACCTCTGCTTCTCATTCTGTTTTTGATATTTTAATGCTTTCTTTTACTTGTTGGTCACCATATTCCAATAGCAGTTAAAAACAGATAGTCAGCAATTATTCATCCAAAAGTTTAGAAAAAAAGTACAAAAAACCACATTTTCCCGATATTTCGCATTACGTCTATTTTTAAACATATGTTACTATAAATAGAAATGGAAACCTCTGCTTATCATGCTGCACTCCATTGAATGTTCTTTTGTTTTTGTCAGTCACAAAATATCAGTTACATTTCATGACAGTAAGTCGGTAAATTTCCCATCTCTAATTTGAGAATTGGTGGAAAATCAACATTAAACAGTTAATTTCATATGTGTCTATTTTTAGACATTTGTACTATTTTTAGAGATGAGAACCTGTCCTCAATAATTTGTGAGATATTATACTATTCCTTGTTCTTATTGATGAAATATTGGAGAGATCCATATTTTTATTATTATGTTCCCCAAACGGAGTTTGGGAACATATTGTTTTTACTCGGTTTCTTATTATTATTATTATTATTATTTTTTTTCTTATTTGTTCTCCGGTACTTTTTTGTCCGCGAGTGTTCTCAGAAACTGTTCACCCAACTGACCTAAAACCTTTTTAGGGTTAATAGGTGTGTGTAGTGTAGGTGTGCGGAACGAAGGTCATTTTGCGCGCATACGCCTGCACGTGCGGGCGCGTGATATGAGTGAAATGACTAATATATTTATGATAGCCATAACTTTAACATTTTTCGATGAAATGCTTTGAAACTCATTATGTAAGGATATATTAATAGTGTACATAATGTGACACTGTCAAATTAGCACGAACTCACGCGCATGCACGTGCGCTTCGCTCTGATTGGCTTAAACAAAAATCTCAGTATCTTCTCTGTTTTTTGACGAAGTGCTTCGAAATTCCAAACATAGTCATGAATTAGGATATCCTACAATATGATATAGAAAAAAATTTCATGAAATCACGCGCATGCACGTGTGCTGCAATCTGATTGGCTGACACTTTATATGACTATATCGCCTTTGTTTTTTGTCGAAATGCTTTGAAATTTGAAACATAGTCATACATTAGGATGCCCTGCAATATGATATACAAAAAAAATTCAAGAAATAACGCGCATGCACGTGTGCTGCGATCTGATTGGCTGAAACTTTAAATGACTATTTCTCCTTTGTTTTTTGACGAAATGCTTTGAAATTTAAAACATAATCATTCATTAGGATATCCTACAATGCGATATAGAAAAATAATCATGAAATCACGCGCATGCACGTGTGCTGCAATCTGATTGGCTGAAACTTGAAATGGCTATAACTCCCTTGTTTTTCAACCAAACAGGATGGGATTCAGAACATAAATAAATACAAGGGAACTCCTACAAGAAGGTATGGTCATCATGCAGTGCACGCACGTGCGTGCATTTTGAAGGAATGAAATAAGAAATACACTTGAATGAGTGATTTTTAATACTTTGTGACTGAATGCTTTCATATATAGTATATTACAGGGAATATGGAACTAAAAGGGAGTTGGGGAGCGGTTGGGGAACATCTGTAACGGTCCCCGTTACAATTAGCACTAGTTTATGATTCAGTGGAGCTTCGAAATGATGGAAAATTGACATTTTTCATCATTTTATGAGACATGTCTATATTTAGTAGGGTTGTCAACGAATATTCGAGTACTCGACTATCGTTCGATCATACCGACTATCGACTAAAATTTGTTTAGTCGGTTATTCGTTAAAAATGTGTTTTCATCAAAGTAATATTGAATTCAAGGCAATAAACTTATATTTGCCCATTTCATTTATTTTCATATATAAAAATTAAGGGTATGGTATAACTGTTCAAAGGAAATTTATTATTTTTTACGTCGATGTATTTTCGGCAAACATATCTTCAAAGTACATGTAGGGTTAGTTTTAAGAGTAATTAAACCGTGTTTTCTTTTTCTGATATCATGCAATCATCGATTGTTTGCACAAAATTTCATAATTAAAATTTATCCCAAGCTATCTCTTCCTATCTTTGTTTTTATAAGAGACACGCTTTAATTGTTTGCCTGTCAAAGATCCTTCATGGACACGTAGATATTGGCTTCAATTATGGGGTACATGCACTACCGTTACAGTTATGTAAAGAAAGGACAAATAACAGCTTTTGATATCCCGCATTTAGATAAAATGTACAGCTGAACTATTAATTTTGAAATTAAATACATTGGATACATATTGATATGCAGTTTCTATTGTACTACGTACATGTTTACAATTCAGAAATTCGTTGTATAATGCATATGGTGATAGCGTAGGTTAAATATTGTAAACTAGTCTGTAAAAGACAAACAGTGAAGACGATATGAAAAGTTAATTAAAATTAAACGAATATTCGACTCTCGTTCGACTAAAGCATCCGACTATTCGACTAAGCTGTCCGAGTAAAATTGACATCCCTAGGCATTTGAAGCTATAAATAGAAAACGGAAATCCCTGAAAATAATATGCATGGTAGTTATTGGTATCCAGTCTCGGACATTAGCATATTGACTTTTACAGTATATTTCATAATTACCTAGCTATGGCATCTTAAACTCTGCCCAAATTTCATTTTTTGGATTTTTCCGAAATATGTCTATTTTTAAATACATGTTACTAAATATAGCATTGAGATCCCACTCCAATTTTTTCATGAAGGGACACTACTAATACTGACGTTTGACGACACGCATATGATTTGAAAAATTTCCGTAGACAATTTTTTTTTATTTAACCTTAAATTTCTCAAAAAATGCCAAATTTTCCATTTTTCACATTTTGAGAAACTATGCTATTTTGCATAACCGTTTTCTAAGAATGGGGTAAATTCTGGAATAACTGGTTATATGCCCTGTATTCTTTAACAATTGATGTTTTGGTATGATACAAAGATTTATATTTGAGTTCACTACATAAAGATAAAAATGCATTCATATTTCCTCAATTTTCATGTTTTTGTTTGGTCAAAAATGGCCGAAAATGGCCAAATTCAATGGATCCGTCTCCATGGCAACCGGGAGCACGTGGGAAACTTCTAACACTATATTTGCTGGTTTTGTACCAAGGTGCACCTGTGGTGCTAATTTCATCAAAATCGGAGATATGTCGTTTCCAAGCCCTATAGTAAATTTTTGGTGCTTACAGAGAATGCATGTTAAGTAGGTGAAAGATTCAGTCCACACAGTGACAGGATGACATTGTGTTAAACTTATGATCTGATTTAATGTCGTTTTTTAAGAGGGCTGGATGGAAGTGGCCATTTTTATACTATTTTAGTCTCTTTGAAAAGAAGAGCTTCATATAAAAATATACAATAATTATAAAATTGTTTTCTTTATCAACTGATAGTTGACATGTTAAGATATCATGTCAATTTTTTTGTTATATTTTATGGTTAATTTATTGACCCCGAGCTCCCCACCTCTCATGTTTCAGAGGTCCGTTTTAAGTCCGTCTCTATTTTGTATTGTTTTATGGACTTTAATATTGAATGCTGTTCGTAATATCCATATCCTTCTTATATAAGCACATATTTAGTTTATGAAAACCATGTTACACGATTACTTCTCTTAATATCATTAGCATAATACAATATATAGTTTTAACTGTTACAATAAAAAATATAAAACATGCTCAAAGGTTCAGTGCAAAGTACTCACCATCAGCAGAGCTTCAACGAACCCTGAAATTATAAAGGATGAGATAAGGTGCTATGGTGAAGTTATATAATTTTGAAAGTAATTTCAATTTATAATATTAAGCATAAAATCAAATGTCAGAATAAACCTCAGCATCTCCAAATGCTAAAATATTTTTTTTTCAGGGAAAACAGTACATTTTTGTGCATTCCGTGTAATCATATAAGTTTGAACAGCATTAGTAAGCTCTCAGTCATCAAAGTTAAAGGCATCATAAGAGTGCAACAGTACCGTTTTCATTTAAACAGAAATTCGTTTGACTATTTTGACATTTCGGGTTGCTTTTCCTTCTTAATCTGTTTTGATGACAGATGATAAAACCATTTTGAAAAATAACTGAAGTTATATTTATCTAAGTACTATGAAGAAGTTTGGTCACATGCTTTTTAATGGTTTAATTCAATGTTTTACGGTAATTTTCAAATTTAAGCGACAAAACTGTCTCAAGATTGATAAGAGTGATTGCAGATACATGTAGTTAGAAATTAGAACATGATAGAATGTTAACAATTTTATTTATGCATTACGAGGGTCGTTCAATAAATAATGCAACGTGTCATCTGAAAGTAAGAAATGTACGTAATACATTTTTCAAATAGTTTCAATCCCTCAAGGCATTTCCTATTACCATTCCCGCCTGTCTTGGGTCTTTGTATCTATGAATAGGAATCCTCAGCATACTTATCTTTAGGGATGTCCCAAAGATACTGATGAATATCATTTCCCATTACATATCTGATATTGTAAAATCTACTTATCGTTGTTTTCATGTGTTTGGGAATGAAAAGATCTCACAGTGGCTGAGATCAAGCTAATATTGGTGATTGAAATTCCTGAATACTTTCTTTTCTTCGAAATCTTATTTCTTTTTTAAGCGTATATGCAGCTGCGTTGTCAGGCACAAGAACATACCCTGGTCATCGAATTTTGAACTTCCCTTGCAGGAAATCTGTTCAACTTATCTTTGTGCAATTTGAAGATAAAACTTACCATTACTAGTCCTTCATTTGGATTTATGTACACGTACATGTTTTAATGGACATCTTTAAATACATGAAAACTAATAAAACATGTTTGGAGCCATTGCTTCTCTTTATCATTTTTAAATGACACCCTTTTTCTTTGATTCCAAATTTTTTATCATTAATCTTATTTTACGGTTATAAAAAAGTGCACCTATGTTTCATCATACATTAAGCAAGTTTATAAAATCTTCTGTTTTGTTTAAACATTTGTTTTTAAATAAAACGTTGCAACATTTAACGAATGTTCTATTTTGGGCAAGGCACCTATCTGATTGAAATATTGTTATATGATTTTCCTTTGGTGGAAATCTTCAAAATGCTGTAACGATTAAATGTTTAGTATATTAACAATGTTCTGCATGTAAATATAGCGTTTTCAAGTTTCATATGGCACATAAAGTCGATATTTTTTTGGTTTTCCCACTAATTACAATGGACCACATTGGCTATTAATTTTGAACTCTCTTTTTTCTTCTTCTGATTTATTGAATCAATTAACCTGAAAAGTATAAAGCGTTGAAAAATTTTTTTCAACATATGAAAATCATATTTTAAATAAGAGATTTGTTGCGGGTCATGTGAAAAGTGCAATTGTCAAATACGCTCCTATTTTCATCTTCTTGGCAGAGATAATGTATAAATAGTTTTCAGCTCAATAAAGTGACCATGCTTACTTTAAAAATGAATTTCTTTGCGAAAACAATATGAAAATCCGTGGGATGAATTGTGTTTTAGAGATCTTTAATAGATCATAACAAATATGAAAAAATAAAATCAAATGCCACAATATTTATTATAAAATACTGTGTATTGCATTACTGATTGAACAGCCCTCGTATTTTCAACGAAAACAGTTCCGCAAATAAATATCAAAGTACCCATTTTTTGTATGTATCGTCTGCCATAAATTATAGTTTTATCGAGATCTCCAACATGCAGAATATGTTAATCATTTATATTATATAATAGGATTACTTTCTTGGTTTTAAGTGGCTGAAAGGACGCCACTTGACATTCCTCCTTTTGCAATAGCGACGCGAAAGCGCGTCCACGGAAAATGATATCGCACGACACGCCGTTCGGTTGCACTGAAGTTACGTAGAAAGTGACGTCATAAAAAAAGAAACGTGTATTTAACCATTGTACCGTAATGACAGCCAAGTCCGATGTGTTAGGACTGTGTCGGTGCATTCACTTTGAGTGATTATATAATATAACTATTATGGACTTAAGTGAACGGTCAATATGAGGTTATATTATATAAGTTTGAGAAATCCGGTAATCTGATTGGTCAATACGAAGTACTTATTTTTTAATAACGACCGCTGAAAGCGAATAATGACTCGCACGAGCTGCCTCGTTTTCACTTTCGCTTTAAACAAACATGGAAGTTCGCAAGTTGTAGGTGAGGAAAATTTAAAACATATAGTGAAGAACTCTGAGACTGATAATACAAAACAATTACTAGGATATTTGTATAATAAGGACTCATTGCAATATTGATATTGACCTCAGACACAGAAAATGATAGCGACCTCGCAGCTCGATCGCTATCACTTTCTGTGTCTGGTAAATATCAATTTTCACGAGTCCTTATAACCACATATCGACCTACACTGAAGTCCATAATTGTATAGTGTCTAATGCTTTATATAGTTATGAATGAAATAAAGGTACCAGTACTGAACAGGTGTAGAATCTTATGCTTCAATCGATAAAATTACTGTAATGAAATAGAGGACATGTATTCATAAAATTTAATTGTATTCTATAAGTATACTTTTATCTTGTGAATAAGGTATTTATTTTATTAAGAATGCAATTGTATACATACGAATAGAAAGCATTAAAGAGGTTCAATATGAATCATAAAATAAATATACATTTAGGCTTGTTTATTTTTATTAAACCATTATTTAATATATTCCTGGTCCAATTATTGCCAATTATACCAACACACTACATGCAACAAATGAATACAAAAATATTTACACAAAGCTTGGGAAGCTACATGTATGTTTCATATAAATAAACCTTTTTTGTGACGAACTTCATATTATATTACACACAGTCCATATCTACTTCAGCATTACTTGGTATAAACTCCGTATGTGCGTAGTAAAATAACAGGTAGTCTCGTTCAACCAGACCCTCGGCTGTCTCCGTAAATCTCCGACCACCCAGAGGGTCTGGTAAAGATACGTATTATCGTTTGTGACGCCAAAACGAGGCTTACCGAAATTCTGGTAAAGTTTTTGATTGGCTGAAAAGAACACACCTACACGATTTAAATAAATACATGATAAATCAGCAGAAAAATAACTTAAAGATGTAAAAGTTAGATGTCTAAAAGTTAAAGCTAATAAAGCTGAATTGTTACGGTAATGCCCACCAGTTATAGGTAAGTGTGTTTTATTATGTCTTGCAAATATTCTGTACGAAAGCAAAAGTGAAAGTATAGTAGCCTTACCTGCGTAATACACATTCCTTCGATTGATATTGTAATTTCTCGTTTGGGGTCCCAAATTAAAGAATAGTTTATTAATATAAAGTCACAATCCAGAAGAAGAAACACATTTAACATTTGTTTTCAAAAAGGAACTTCAAAATGAAAACAAGATAGCGCCCTCTGACGGTTACAAACGCTTACGTGATTCTTTACCAGACCCTCTGGGTGGTCGGAGATTTACGGAGACAGCCGAGGGTCTGGTTGAACGAGACTAAATAACAGGCAGTATTGTTACTGTTTTAAAACTAAAATAGGAAATACCTTCAATATCCATGTAACACCATGACACGGAAGAAAAATATCGATACACTACGTCAAGGATGTAGCCCTAAAGACCATTCGCCTGTTTATCTCGCTAAAATGAATTTTAAATGGATAAGCATTGTATATTTTGCTCTTCTTTTACACTGGAATGTTTATGGTAAGATCTTACATATAGTCATCCATTCAATTTCATTTGTGTTTCGTAACGTCATATTTTTATGCCCCCGTAAACGAAGTTGCGTGGGTATATAGTTTTGTTGTTTCCGTCTGTCTGTCTGTCTGTCTCTCTGTCTGTCTCTCTCTTTGTCTGTTTGTCCACAAAGACTTTAACCTTGCCCATAACTTTTGATTTAGTTGTTCTATGACTTTCATATTTCATATGTGTATAAATTGTGACAAGACCTTTCTGGGTACCGCCAAATTTGACCTTTTGACCTTGACCTTGAAGTTTGACCCACTTTTACATGAACATTTTAAACTTTTAATTTGGCCATATCTTTTGAATAGTAGACACCAGGACGTTTATACTTCACATATGTAATTTTTGTTGAAAGTCCTTTCATTGGATACCAACAACCTTGACCCTTTGACCTTGACCTTGTAGCTTTTCGTACTTGTGGAAAAACTTTAACCTCGGCCATAACTTTTGAACAGTTAGGGATATGGATTTCATACTTCATATATTTAATTCTTGTGAGAAAACCTTTCATTGGATACCAAGAACTTTGACCCTTTGTCCTTGACCTTTGAGATTGACCTACTTTAAATAAGCAAACATTGACCATAACTTTTAAAGGGTTAGGGCTAGTGCTTTCATACTTTACATGTTTAATCCCTGTTACAAATCCTGTAATTTAACAGCAATGCCTTTGACCTTGACACTGGAGTTTGACCTCCTTTTTAAAACTTTTAACTTTGGCCATAACTTCTGAACTTTTAGGGTATTAAAATAAGTATTTTATGTGGCAAGACCTCTCATTTGATACCAAATTTCATTGACCTTTTGGCCTTGACCTCAGAGATTTTTGTACTTTATTATGTTGCCATACGGGGGCATTAGTGTTTCACAAACACATCTTGTTTTTTTACTGTAAATGTGTTAGTTTAGATTCATACATGATTTTATATTAAAACTTACGATTATGTTTGATACAATGACAATAAAAGCAAATAGAGTTTATCATTAAGGTAAATCATGACCGACGTTTTTCATACTAATTGTTGGGTCATGATATGTATATGCATTTACAAACTGAATAAACAAACTTTTCCACCTTTTTCGAGGACATTAGTTTTTTCCCTAGAGAAAGAAAACTGAGAGCCCAGTCTTCTTCTTAGGTTGCCGTATTGTAAAATAAGAGTAATACAAGAAAACATTGATGTTCATGTAACCATCAATTGTCGCCTGGGAAATAAAAAAAGGAAACAATGGAAACTATGGAAATTATTTTTGATCATTCTACCACTTCGATATGTATGAAAAAGGCATGCGTCTAAATAAAGGAGACGATAGTTGAGAAGATTTTGAAAACTTATAGTCGGATAAAAATCAAACAAAAATGATACCCTTTTTAGCCGTATCGATTCCTCAAGCAAATGTTGGCTGTATAAATATAAATTGAAACTATAAGCATGCATCGCCTAGATATTAAAAAAAAATGTATTTCACTTTGAGAATTTCAAACACGAACAGTGTAGAGTACGTTTTTATGCGACATGTAAAATTCGATGTTCTAAAAAAAGGTAAATGTTGTTTTTTCGATAGTAAATGATAAGCAACTGTATATATTAAAAGTGAAAAACATATATATGTTTACAATTTCACTTAATTGGAGTAAATATATTATGTATCTCGTAACTTATAAAGGGAAAGAACATTGTGATTAAAAATGTTTTGAAAACTTTCAATTCTGAATAACTTCTCCCAGCTCAATCCCCATACACCAACACTTAAACGTATATGTATAGAGCAGCCCGGTCCTCCGTAGTGTAATGTAGTGAAGTGTTTGAGTAAAAACGTAGGTACTAGTAGACATCGACGTCTACCTTAAAAGCCCCCTGTCCTTAAAGAAATAATTAAAGAAATAATAATTCAAATTTTACCCTCATTTGTTTGCTTATCCATTTTTTTTAGGTTAGTTTAACCATTTTACCTGGGAAAGCCTAGTCCCCTTCACTTTCAGAAACGTAAAAACGATGTCAAGAAGTTTTTTCTGCTATTTGTTGATGATGACATGATTGATGTAATCTGCCAGCGGGATGCTGAATCTGCAAAGTCATCTGATCCTATTTCTCTGACTTGTAGATCCGTATTTGTTATACCCTGTTTTGAATTTTGAGCCAATATACTTTTCCGTATATTAATATCTATTACATATATAGCAACTTGATTTAATTAAATTGCCGATTATATTAAATGGTATTTTTTCCAGGGCAAAACGCATCTTGTAGCAAAGACGGTAAGCTATTTAAAGCAGCATTATCTAAATATTTTAATTTCAAATTTTTATCTATTATTATTCTTTGAAAGTTATCGGAGTTGAATTCTTGATAATTCTACAGGAATGTAAATTAGGCAGGTTTATAAGTCAGAAGCTAAGGGTGCCTAATATGCTTGCAAACCTCGTGCGTGAACACCTGTCTCTGTGTCTGAAGCTGAGGAGGCCAAATATGCATATATTTCCATTTCTAATTTTTTTCTCTGTGATAACTGTTTGAAAGTATGGGGAATTTATTTCTTGATAATTCTGCCGGAATGTAAATTAGGCAGGTCGATAGGTCAGCAGGTAAAGAGGCCTAATACGCATGCAATTCTCGTGCGCATCTGTCTCTGTGTCTGACCCTGAGTAGGCCAAATATGCATGAAAATCTCGTGCGGCTGCCTTTGTGTTTGACGTCATCAGTGTGCGAGGACTATTGAAATTAGCATGGAAGTTCTCGTGTAATTTAAATCTACTAGTCTACATTTTTAATGTCTAAGTCAACTATTTTATTTCACAATGAAATGGAAATATAAGGAATCACTGTCTAGTTTTGAGAATATGCCAGTGACATCAACAATACTGGGAAACATGGGATAATTTTAGCATAACGGCCTTCGCCCGTTATGCAAATTATCCCATGTTTCCCACTATTGTTGATGCCCTGGCATACTCTCCTAACTAGACAGCGATTCCTTAAAGCTGACATGAACTCTTAAAAAGCCATCATTTTTCATCTTTGTACGACTTACTACATTCCTGTACGCCTTTGTCCGCCATATTTCTTCGATTCCGCCATATTTAATTGAAAATTTTTGGTCACCTGTACCTGCTATATATAGCCTTGTACGATTGCTTTACCTGAGTGATTTTCTAGCCTGTCTGTCGACATGTACACATCTCCGATAACAAAGTTTTTAGAAGTCCATAAACTGACCAAATACATGTTTGAAAAGTAAAAATTCAGCAAAAAATAGAACTATACCGAGAATTAAATTATTTTTGAATGCATTTGCTGCAATATAGAAAATAAACTAACACGGAATACATACATGTACATCAAACACCCACAGGTCGAGAAAACGCGTCAAACGCAGTGATAAAAACATTTACCTGACTACTGCTATCGTTACAGGGATGTGCACATGTCGGAAGAATTATCCTATTTTACTTTTATTGAAAAATGCATCTCAGAAGTCATGTAATCCATTGCTAACTCAACAGTAAAAGATGCTTGGACACACGTGGCCCATGCCGATCATTTTATTTGGTCAGGGAAAATATCAAAGGTTGAAAGCTCAGTGGGGTTGATTGAAAAAAAAATGCAAGTAATTTTTCAAAAATAAACATTACTCTTGTCTGTACAAGTTGTAAATAAAATTTACGATTAAGTACATAGTTTAACTCCATCAAATTCATTAAAAAAAGCAGGCATTATTACGAATCATTCACCTTTTGAAGATATTTTCCCGTGATATGAATAAAACATGCATAACACTCATAAAAAAATGTAAGAAAAACGTCTGAAACAGATTGGATTTCTTTACGATCAATTATTATCAAATAAATATTGTGTATTGGCTTTATTAGATCTAATATAATTAGATTTAAAGTTATCTATAATTTTATGCATTATGAAAGAAAAAGTGAGCACGTTCACATACCCCACGATCCCCCAAAAGTCGAAGTAGTGCTGAAATTCCCAGAAAAAAATAAAGGAATCGTAATTTCCTTGTAATATGCACATCTATACACATCGTGTCCTAAATATCTGCAAAGTTTGACGAAATTGTGTGCAGCGGTTTATGAGGAGTTGCGCTGACAAACTGCTCTCCTCTATATTCAAGATATGGCCAAAATCTAAATGTAAAAGTGCGGAAATTCCCGAAAAATAAAGAATTCGGAATTTCCTGGTGTTGTGCAAATCTACACACACATTGTCTCCTATAAATATCTGCAAAGTTCGACAAAGCTCTGCACAGTGGTTTATGAGAAGTTGCGCTGACCAAAAAAAAAAAAAAAAAAAAAAAAAAAAAAAAAAAAAAAAAAAGACTGACTGACGGGTCGAAAACATTATACCTCACGCGTGGGGTATAATAAACGAGTTTGATTCTTTGATACAATGATAATGAAAATAGATTTTAATGTGAATTAAATTTCTAGACATAAATAAGTAATGATTATTAGAAAAAGCATATAGGAAGAGAGAGTAAACTCCTCGTGAGAATTCCACATTTTACCTAAAACTATCTTTTTAAAAATTCTCTTGTCTGTTGTCCAAGTTCGACACATACGTTTGAGAAGGTATTCGAGAAAGTTCCCAATGTTCCCATTCCTGTGATTTATATTTCACGTTTATTATATCCCCCGCCTGAAAAGTTAGAGGTAATCGTTATGCTTTGGGGTACCCATCTCTTATCCGCAAATCCTCTTACACCACTTAGAGAAATTTAATGAAACTTTCAAAGAATCTTAAGTTTATTACAGATTACCATTATGCACCTCCTATTTTACTTTTTGATCTGACACGTATGAGTTTAGCGTAATATAGACTTTGCCATTATAACCATGGGAGGCAGGGGGTATCATTTAGTGACTTCATTGCTCATAATACATGTATGTCTAGTTTCTCTTTCAATTTGGGCGTTTGGGTTAATTTCCTGTCCAAAGTAAAATTATTATTCAATTTATGAAGTTTCGACATCCTGAAAAAAATCCTTGATCTGTCCTAAGGCATAATAAATGGTACAGCACAAAGTGCGTAGGATTTTATACCTATCATTGCCCCAACGATGGTTACAGAGAGAGAGAGAGAGAGAGAGAGAGAGAGAGAGAGAGTTCAATATACAAAAGAATAAATAATAATTATCCGTATTCAACCAGTGTCAAGTATCCCTACCCTAGTTTTTAAAATTATCTCCCAAATTCACCTACAGAAATTATTTATATATATATATATATATAAAAAATACCTAGACTATCAGGCAGGGATACTGAAATCTCGAAATACTTCCTGTAACAACATAATTATAAAACAGTTACATTCCTCAAAATGCACATACTTTGTGGTCGGAGTGACACATTTTAAAACAATCTCAAAACTGAATTCGGCAGAAATGTCTGTCTTCCAAGAATATTTAAATAACGGTCATGTCAATTATTTTTGTATGCCCCCCCCCCCCGTCCAAAAAATCAAATGCCTAAATGTCAATCTAAACAGGGGATGGCCTTTCTCCGTGTTTGTATGTGTTAAAGAATGTATAAATGTACACATAATAAAAATTTGTATTCTGGTTAATTGCTTTTAAGATTTGAAGTAAATTATAGCCGTACATAAAATTACTTTCTTTAGATTTGAGATTAGTACTAAAATAATCAGTTATAATTGACAAATGAATTTTGCGACGCAAACCAACTGCAGACTATATACATGACTTTGTCTAGAATGTATATTAAAACTACATGTAGATAAACAATTCACAATGATAGCTTATGAACATCAGTTATAATATCCCCTCCCCCCTTTCAGCCGCGCAAATACCAAATAACTTCTCTTTCCACTTTTGATATTTTCCCTGACCAAAATCTGATCAGCACGGACTAAGTGTATCGTCGTGCTAGTGTGTACGGAGTAATGACAGTGTGTTTACTATTGAGTTTTTATGGAGTTTATTTCTTTTTTGTGATGCATATTTCAATAAATGGAATTTAGGGTATATTTCACTTGACTTGTGCACCTCTTCGAACCGATGCAGTAACCTTATTACCAGATATGGGTACGTTTACAGCGTTCGAGGCGTTTTCTCGATATGCATCAATTGCATAGGACCTGCAAATCAAAGACGTTGGTTGTTTTGTTCCATTCTAATGATATAATTTCAAAATGTGTTTGCAAATTTTACTGCTTTTCATTTCAAGTTTATTCTGCATAAATTGGCGCACTGTAAAAATACGTACTCATGCATCTAAATTTCTGTTCCAAACTTGCATTTTTTTCTTTTGATTCAAATCAATAATCATTCAAAAATATGATTATTATGTTGTTTATTTTGTTTTTGAAATGTCTTGATCACCTCATGTGTTCTCATATGCTTTACCATCGGAGATGTGCACAAGTCGATACCCAATCCAAAAAATCATTCAAGTGTAACGAGCGCATTGGGGTATACATCGTTACAATGAGACAAGGAATCTGAAAGAAATATGGCGGAATACGGCTATAGTTGGTATGAAACAAGTCGTACATAGATGAAAATGTTGCGTATTTAAGAATTCATGTCAGCTTTAAGTAAACCTCGTGCGGATGTCTTTGTGATTGACGTCAGTGGGCGAGATTAATTGAGATTAGTATGGGAGTTCTCGTGTAATTTAAATATATATCTACATTTTTAAAGTCTCAATCTACAATTTTTCTTTCACAATGAAATTGAAATATAAAGAATAACTGTCTAGTTAGTATAGTAGACCAGGAACATAAACGATAGTTTCCTTCTATCGATGGAGCCTTCACATACTACATTCACTGAAAAGTGATTGCTAAGATAGCACTTTTTTCTCTGAAGAAATGATTCTATATTATGTTTTTTTCCAGTATGCGCAACTACCAGAAAATAGTACATTGAAGTTAAATTTGAAATATATGTGTGGTATGACATATACATGTATTGCATTTTTAAATAACGAATAGTTCTTTTAGTTTTTTGCTTACAGACTTTTGTATGCCTTCCATATTATAATAAGAATGTTAATTTTGAACACATTGTTTTTTTAAGTTCCATTATTTTATTGGCAGTTTGCAAAACTGGGAATTTATGTAGTTGTATGTACTATTTTTCAGTTCATTTTCCGTTATTTATTTTTCGAGAGAGACATTAAAATTATACGTTTACTAAATAAATTTATTTACTTATTAAGCCAGAACGTTGGACAGTTGTGACGGAAGTGAAGTTTCGAATAACAATATTTATATTGACTTTGGAGAGATTGAATATCAATGCAGCTGCTCAATTTCGCCTAACTTTAGTGGACAGGCGTTTTATACTTTGGCCAGGAACCCGGGCTATGAAAACTGTGGGACAGCAGTAAGAGTTATAGATAGTAACAATGAGAAGTACAGACTTCCATGTGCTACATCCCTCGGTCCTGTGGTCCTAACTAACCGTTCTGGATTTGTGGAATTAGAACAAGTGAATGGTATTGATGGACCAAAAGATTACTGCTTACGCGTGTTTACAAACGGTATTTTATTTCAAGGTTAATAATTCTCTGTTCACTCATCAATCGCAACTTCTCGGGCCTTTCCGACTAGCGGAAAAACGACCTCGAATGTATATGGTAGACGCCATGACAACCCTCCCTTTTCACGATCTTTGAATAAAATGCATGGAGACCTTTTATCTGTGGAATATGGCGTTTAACTTTATTCATTGTAATGATATTACCTAATATATACTATTGAAGGGACTTCTAACTCCGTCTTTCCAATATTTGATTAAACAGGAAATGTATAAAATGTTAACATCCGGTGATGTTAATACATTCGCAGAAGGATAAAACGTACGCTGAAATAGGACCTGGGGTCCCCCGCAAATAGTTCGTCATTTTGCGTAGTAATAAAACATTCTAGGAACTCTCCAGACATTAAAGGCACAAAAGTAAATTCATCGATATCATCAATACGGAGACCTCAGGTCACCTTATATAATATTAATTGAATTTTATATGATAGACAGTTTTCTTTGTCTTACTCCAAAATAATCATATTTATAACTTTATAAAGATCAACTTTCTAATATATATATTAAAAGAAGCGTAAAAATAATAATGGGTGACCAGAGGTAACCTAATATTTTACATCAATAGGGGGACCAAAGATCACCTTACATTGTACATCAGTAGGGGGACCAGAGGCCACCTTATATTATACATCATTAGGGAGAACAGTTGTCAACTTATATTTAACATCATCAGAGGGATCATAGGTTACATTTTAAATCAATAGGGGTCCAAAGGTAATCTTTTATTGCAAATAATAGGGGGACCTGGGGATACCTTAAAGTACATCATTTGGGGGACCAGAGGTCACCCTATAATGTACATCAGTAGGGGGACTACAGGTAGCCTAATATTGTACTGTACATAAGTAGAGGGACCAGAGGACACCTTATATTGTGCATCAGTGGTGGGGGGGGGGAGAGAGGACACCTTATACTATACATAAGTAAGGGGGCCAATGGACACCTTATATTGTACATCAATACGGGGACCAGAGGTCACCCGATATTTTACATTAGTACGGGAACTATTGGTCACCTAATATTGTACTGTACATCAGTAGAGAGACCAGAGGTCACCTTATATTGTACATCAGTAGTAAAACCAGAAGTCATCGTACATTGTACATCAGCAGAAGGACCAGAGGTCACTTTATATTGTACGGGGACTAGTGGTCACCTAATATTGTACTGTACATCTGAAGCGGGACCAGAAGGCACTTTATATTTTACATTAGTATAGGACCAGAGGTCATCTTATATTGTACATCAGCAGAACGACCTGAAGTCCTCTCTTATAGTAGGGGGACCAGAGGACACCTTATATTGTACATCAGTGGGGGAGAAGGGGTCACCTTTTATTGTACAACAGTAGGGGGACCAGAGGACACCTTATTTTGTACATTATTACGGGGACCAAAGGTCACCCGATATTTAACATTAATAAGGGGGCTAGTGGTCACCTTATATTGTACTGTACATCAGTGGAGGGGCCAGAGGTCACCTTATATTGTACACCAATAAGGGAACCAGAGGACACCTTATATTGTACATCAGTAGGGGGACTGGAGGACACCTTAATTGTACATCAGTAGGGGGACCAGAGGTCACCTTATATTGTACATCAGTAGGAGAAACAGAGTTCACCTAATATTGAACATTAGTAGGGGGAACCTGAAGTCACTTTATGTTGTACATAAGTAGGGTGACCAGAGGTCATCTTAGATAAAACATCAGAAGGATGACCAGAAGTTACATTTGTACATCAGCAGGGGTACCTTAGGTCACCTTTTATTGTACATCAGTAGGGGGACCAGAGGTCACCTTATATTTGACATCAGAAGGATGACCAGACGTCATTTTATATTGTACGGGGAATAGAGGTCACCTAATATTGTAATGTACATCTGTAGCGAGACAAGAGGAACCTTATATTTAACATCAGAAAGGGGACTAGAGGTCACCTTATATTGTACATCAGTAAGGGGATGAGAGGTCACTTTATATTGATCATCAGCAGTTGTACCAGGGTTCACCTTATATTGTACATCAATAGGGGGACCAGAGGACACCTTATATTGTACATCAGTACGGGGACCAGACGTCATCTGATATTTTTCATGAGTACGGAGACTAGTGGTCACCTAATATTTTGCTGTACATCAGTAGAGGGATCAGAGGTCACCTGATATTGAACATCAATAAGGGGACCAGATGTATTGTACATCAGTAGTAGGACCAGAGGTCATCTTATATTGTTCATAAGCAGAAGGACCAGAGGTCAGCTTATATTGTACATAGGTAGGGGGGCCAGAGGTCACCTTATATTATACATAAGTAAGGGGACCAGAGGTCACCTTATATATAACATCAGTAGGATGACCTGAGGTCAGCTTATATTGTACATCAGCAGGGGGACCAAGGGTCACCTTATATTGTACATCAGAAAGAGGACCAGAGGTCATCTTATATTGTACATCAGTAGGGGGACCAGAGATCACTTTATATTATACATCAAAAGGGGGACCTGAGGTCACCTTATATTTAAAATCGGAATGGGGACCAGAGGTCATCTTATATTGTACATCAGTAGGGAGACCAGAGACCACTTTATATTGTACATCAAAAGGGGGACCTGAGGTCACCTTATATTTAAAATCGGAATGGGGACCAGAGGTCATCTTATATTGTACATCAGTAGGGGGACCAGAAACCACTTTATATTGTACATCAAAAGGGGGACCAGAGGTCACCTTATATTTAACTCCAGAAGGGGGACTAGAGGTCACCTTATATTGTACATCAGTAAGGGGATGAGAGGTCTTTTCATATTGATCATCAGCGGGGATACCAGGGGTCATGTTATATTGTACATTGGCACGGGGACCAGAGGTCACCTTACATTGTACATTAAAAGGGGACCAGAGGACATCTTATATTGTACATCAGTAGGGGGACCTGAGGCCATTTTTTATTGTGTTTCAGTAGGGAGACCAGAGGTCACCTTTAATTGAACATCAGAAGGGGACCAGAGGTCACCTTATATTGTGCATCGGTAGGGGGACCAGAGGCTACCTTATATTGTTTATCAGTAAGGGGGACCAGAGGTCACCTTATATCTAACAACAGAAGGGGGACCAGAGGTCACCTTATATCTAACATCAGAAGGGGGACTAGAGGTCACCTTATATTGTACATCAGTAAGGGAATGAGAGGTCACTTCATATTGATCATTAGAAGGGGACCAGAGGTCACCTTATATTGTGCATCGGTAGGGGGACCAGAGGCTACCTTTATATTGTTCATCAGTAAGGGGGACCAGAGATCACCTAATATCTAACAACAGAAGGGGGACCAGAGGTCATCTTATAACTAACATCAAAAGGGGGACCAGAGGTCACCTTATATTGTACATCAGCAGAGGGACCAGAGGCCACTTTATATTGTATATCAGCAGGGGGACCAGGGGTCACCTTATATTTAAAATTAGAAGGGGGACCAGAGGTCATCTTATATTGTACATCAGTATGGGGACCAGAGACCACTTTATATTGTACATCAAAAGGGGGACCAGAGGTCACCTTATATTTAACACCAGAAGGGGGAATAGAGGTCACCTTATATTGTACTTCAGTAAGGATATGAGAGGTCACTTCATATTGATCATCAGCAGGGATACCAGGGGTCACCTTACATTGTTTATTAAAAGGGGACCCGAGGACATCTTGTACATTAGTAGGGGGACCTGAGGCCATTTTTTATTGTATATCAGTAGGGGGACCAGAGGTCATCTTTAATTGAACATAAGAAGGGGACCAGAGGTCATCTCATATTGCACATCAGTAAAGAGATCAAAGGACACTTTATATTGTACATCAACAGGGGGATAATAATAATAATAATAATAATAATAATAATAATACTTTATTTATAGAAGGTAATCCGATTAGTGCGAGCACTAGTCTTCCTCGGGGCCTTCTTAAAAACACATATACAATGTTTTATACAATAATAAAGACAATAATCACAAACATGGAACAATAAGATATAAACACACATTATGTTACAATAGAATAAATTAAACACTTTCGTTTCATTATAAGTTCAGAGGAATGAAAACTTTTTTTTTTCATGAAGAACGTTTCATAAGTAAAAAAATTTCTACTCTACTTTTAAATATTGAAAGGGATTGGGAATTCCTTATACTAATAGGCAACTCATTCCATATAATAACCCCTGAATATTGCAAAGAATATTTAAATAAATTAGTTTTAAATTTTGGTAAACGAAGTTCTGAATTTGTCTGTGAGCGTAGCGTGTATGATCCACAACTTTGAAATTCAAAAAAATCGTGCATATAATCAGGAGACATACCATGAAATGTTTTGAACATCAGAATACTTTTCTGTAAATATAGAAGTTCATGAACTGTTAACCAGCCTAATGTGTTAAACAAGGGCATTGAAGGTGCATCGTATTTTTCATTTAAAGTAATCCTAGCTGCTCGTTTTTGAAGTTTGTATATTCTATCGATGTCAGTTTGCGGAGAGTTACCCCAAATAGATAGACAATATAAAATTGATGGTAAAATAAATGCGTTATAAAATAGCTTTCTAGTATGTAATGGAAGGAAATTCTTAATTTTTCGTAAAGTAAATAATTTATATGCAAGAGTTTTGCAAACTGCATCTACATGACTAGTAAATTGAAGATTATGATCAATGTGAACACCTAATAATTTCTCTGTTGTAACATTTTCAAGGGATTGGCCAGAAAGTTGTAAATGAAGATTAGCGTTTTCTAATTTTGATTTCTTTTGATGTGTTCCCATTAACATACTCTTAGTTTTGTCCGTATTCAAAATCATCTGATTTTGTTGACACCAGTTTTGTATTTGAAAAAGGTCTTGATTCAGAGTTGCTTCAATATATGAAATATTGTTACCATGAAAATGCATTGTAGTGTCATCAGCAAACATATCAATATTACAATGTTCAACAGATAATGGTAAATCATTAATATATAACAGGAATAACAAAGGACCTAAAATAGATCCCTGTGGCACACCTGCTGTGACAGGCAGTGATTCAGATGTGTACGCACCAATTTTAACACTCTGTGTTCGATCATTTAAATATGATTCAAACCATTGAATCGATATAGGATCAAAGTTGTAGCATTTAAGTTTAGTAATAAGTATATCATGATTTACGAGATCAAATGCTTTGCTAAAATCCAAATAAGCAATGCCAACGAAATTTCCTTGATCTATCGCATGCAGCCAATTATCAGTTAGTTTTGTGAGAGCTGTCTGGCAAGAGTGAAATTCTCTAAATCCAGATTGTGCTTTCATTAATAAATCATAGTGAGAAGTAAAGATTCGTATATTTTCTGCTACATGCTTCTCTAAGACTTTCGAAATAGTTGGTAAGATTGAGATTGGTCGATAATTTCCTGGGTCTGATTTATCACCCTTTTTAAATAGAGGAGTTACTTCTGCTATTTTTAACTGTGAAGGAAAGGACCCCTTGATTATGCTGGAATTTATTAAGTGTGTTAGAGGTTTGGATATTACACTAGCTGAAATTTTAAGTAATCTGGGTCCAAGAAAGTCTATGCCAGCAGATTTGTTTATGTCAAGCCTATTTAACATCTCAAATACTTTTGTTTCATTAATCAATGGAATTTCAAAAAAGTCTTGATCTCCAAGTTTTGTTTCCGTGTATCTTTTCAATTTTTCTGAATCAAAACTAGTCAATGAAAGATTATTTAACAAGTTTCACATAGAGAAAAAATGTCAACATTTTGTTGATCCTTTAAAAATAAAATTAATTCATCTAACTTCGGTAAAATGTGACAAACATTTAAATTTACAAAATGTAGACCTTTTTTTAAAAGGCCAACTTTTGAATCACACACATTTTGTTTGTTATGATTTTTTGGGGTGTCTGTTGTTGGAGAGGAATTGTAAGGTTTTCTTTGATTTTGGTTCAAAAGGATTTTCTGTTTAGATTTACATAGATCTGAATTTACAAATTTTAAGCTATAATTACTTGAGTTATCATTGAACAAAAGACAGGTGCAAATTGATTCATTACAATCAAAACAGACATTAATCAAAGGGTGAAAATAATTTTTGACATTGTTAATAATCGGACAGTAATTCGTATAATCGGCACAGCTTTCATTGCCGCGATCCTACTTTGTGCAAAATTTCTGCTTGTGGCCATGTTCACCACAGTACCAGCAAGCTACTTTGTTACCGTGTCGGCAGTTGCGCGAAGAATGACCTTGCTCTCCACAGTAGTAGCAGTTCTGCACAGTTGAGGAATTTTGATGTTTTAGAATTTTCACATGAGTACTGTAGAGCTTGAGAAGCGAAGCAGTGCCACGGTCGGACAAATGAATGCCATCTCTCCAAAAAGAAGGGGAATTCCAGTGTTTGAATGACTTATTCGACACAGCACCGTACTCCTCACAAACATATCTAATACACTTATTCATTTCGGTTACATCTGCATCCCGTCTTGGAATCACTTCCGATAGATACACTGCAATGCTAGGATTTCTTCTTTTTAAATCAGCAACTATTTCTGCAAAGTCGTTCTTAATCGCATCAATGTTACGGAAATTTGCAACATCATTTCCTCCAGCCTGAATAATAACATTTTGGATTGAGGACACATCAAACTTTTGTAGTTTTGAACGAATGTGTGCAATACTGGCACCTCGATTTGTACTTACTCTCACACTTTGATCTAAGCCACGGGTTTTTATTCTTTGAAGAATTGAACTCCCGATGACAAGTTTAGATACCGGTATTTCGTTATATTCTCTTGCAGGAGGCTGAGAATTTCTTGTGATGATGTTTTGTCTGTTAGAGGTCGACATATTTTGACTCTCTTTGGAGACAGTGTGCATCTGTCTTTTTATTTGTCATTTTCTTAATGGACTGGGTGTTTTTCAACACAGGACTGGGACTGACATCTGCATCTGTTGAGGTACTGGAGGTTCTTTTCTCAACAGTAATTGTACACTGGGTATGCCTTGAAATCCCATTTGTTACAGAGAGTGCCTCAGTCATAGTTTCCTTCTGCTTCACTTTTTTCCCAGGAGTTTGTGTAGAAGCATTAGAACGCGGCTTGGCTTGTTCTGCTTCCATTAACTGCTTCTTCAGGATTTCAACTTCTTTGGTGAGCATTTTCACTGTCTCGGAAAGATGTTTTATGCTTTCTGCACTCTTACAATGGCCACCGCATCCCGTCGCAATATTTGATTCATTCAGTTTCTTAGAGGGCCGTGGGGTCGAGGTACAGTTCGGCTGGTCAACAATAATTTTGCACTCCGTTTCAGAGTCATTGTGGGTTATATCTGGTTGACAATTTATTTCGTTTAGAAAGTCGTTCCTTCCTGTACCATTCAAACGCTCTAGTCCCTTGAATGAGAATGGTATGTGTGCTACTGTAGATAGTTACAGTAACTGTATCACACACAGATTTGTAAATGCAGCCATTCCTCTTATTATTCCCATGAAATGAAAGCAATTTCTGAAGCACGGATAACACAAATTCATGCTTCTGGTCATTGTAGTTGACTGTGACACTTTCTGTGTTAAGCTTAACCTGAATAAAGTCTGGTAAATTCGCCGATGGGTTCAAGTCCAATTCATTATCATTTCCATTAAAAGATTGTGAAAATCCACTAAATGAGTTAAAAAATGATTTAAAAATACTAGAACTTACACTCAGATCCATTATTCCATTATCAGTTTTTAGTAATCAGCTAGATATAGATAAGAGCTCATAAAAACACGTCTTATCTCTCCAACAGTCTATCTATTATTTATTAGGGGGATCAGGGGTCACCTTATATTGTGAATCAGTAGGACACCTTATATTGTACACTAGTAGGGGGACCAGAGGTCACCTCATATTGTACATCAGTAGGGGACCAATAAGGGGACCAGAGGTCACTTTATATTATACATCAGTATGAGGACTAATGGAGTTTTATGAAGAGACTTACTTTTACATTAGACAGCTGACTTTTACATTTTAAGTAATGGAATAAGTCATTGTTTAAATTGTAAAAGTCAGTAGTCGATTGTAAAAGTAAGTCTCTTCATAAAACTCCAGTGGTGACCTCATATTGTACATCAGAAGGGGGACAAGATGTCACCTTGTATTGTACATCAGTAAGGGGATCAGAGGCCACTAAAAATTATCTTTTCATTAAAAAAACATTTAAGTAACATTTTTATCCAATTTCTGATTCATTTTCAATTGTTTTTCGAACTCATTTTTTGGTCTGAACTTTTGTATACTGGATTATTGCAGATCCTATGATTTCCTGGACTTGTTTCTTCCTTCTGAAAGGCGTTTTCTCAAGTGTGGCAAATGGAACAAGTCAAAAGGCGAAAGATATGGCGAATATTGTTAACGTGAATAAACATCAACTTTTGTTTATCCCCAAGACTCCTTTACTCTTCAGGGCTTTCGGGTTTGGACACTGTCATGGAAAAAATCTTATGTTTTTGATT
>NW_026925315.1:0-25279 GCF_032062105.1 Saccostrea cuccullata
ATATAATTATCCTTGATCATGAAAGCCCGAGGACAAGGTGATAAGGACAGAAAGAATCGTGAATTTCTATATACAATGAAAGTAATTCCATCGTCCTTGCAAGATATGCAAGATTACGAGATATTTGGTCCGGATTGATGGTATTTGTGTCAGAGAACAGTATATGTACGACTTTTATATACCTGCTTTCTGTTCTAAAATGTAGATACTCTAATTTTAGTAATTTATTTCTCAAAATCAGTTTATACAGATAAGAAACATTGGAACATTATTTTTTAAAAATCAGCTTCATATAAATTTTGTTTTCTGACCTAGATTATGTTTAATTCTAATATCAGTCTAAGATTGATTAAAAAAATAAAATTATAAATATTCAGTATATCTATGCCTGTTTTAATAAATTATCTTTATGTAAATCATTTAAACAATGAAATATTTGGAGATGACGAACAGTATTCAAACTCAGAAGTCAATTTAAAAAATACAAATCAGTAGAAGAGCAAACATAGTCCCCTAAAACATTAGAAGTAGGATCAGGTGCCATGGAGGAGTGAGCATCCCCTGCCGACCAGTCACACCCGCCGTGTGCTCCTTGTCATGATTGGGAAATAACGGAAAAATCCGTCGACAATTCAATGTGTAAATAATGGCATTACAACTAGTACAAGTAAAATTGATGCAAAGCATCAAATCGGCCGCAAACAAAATTTAGCATTTCAAAATTTTATAAAAGCATCCAAGCAAGGAAAGCACTTGTCAAGATATTCAAAGCTATACTAGCACCAGCACTTGATCATTTTTATTTCAGGCTGTCTTCAAAGCAAAAAAAAATAAATATTTTTTTTTAAAAGTCAATGAAAATTTTATTGCATTTGCTCATCAATTGGATTCATCGATGTTTTAAAGTCAATGATTGATGATAAGAAATTATTGTCATCAAAATGAAGATGAACAACGTGCTGATACCCTGGATCTTTTGTCACGTGATAATGCCTATGGTTTCTGCAAAGTAGGCTATGGTGCATGGTACGGTGCAAAATGTAAAAAAAATAATTATCCTTGTGTCATTCGCAGCTGTAGCATATTCAAAACAATTTTTACTTGTTGAACAATTTTCAGTTTTTATTTACCATGCAATTTTATCAAGTCGTTCTTATCCGGAAAATCAGAACGATTTCCTTTCGTATCTTACACACTCCCAGGATGGGGAGTACCTATTGTAAACTCTTTTTATTCAACCATAAATCATCAATTATCTGAAGCCAAATGATATGTAATTGAAACATTATAATAAAAACTTTATTTAAAGCAAGTTTTTAAAATATTTTACTCATGATTTTATACATGTTATCATTTAAGAATTATTTTACTGAACTAATAAAAAAGATAACATCTCATTTACCCATGTGCACTTTCTATCACAACGACAAATAGATCGGCCGCTGCTGCGGCCGATAATGAAAAATTTCACTAACCATTTGACTAAAGTTTAAAGCATTGAAACTCACAGTTTTTTTTCTGCAGCTTGAGTGATCTGCCTTTATATCTATAAATTCCAATGAATAGAAATTTACAATTTATTACTCAATTTGTACTCAAATCAAGTACTTTTAACATTTTAAAAGCCTGAGATAAATTAATTAAGCGTTATTTGTATGTATTGTACCATGGAAGTAAAATACAGTTATTGGTTTTCACTGATACTGTGTCGTGTTTGAACATTTTTCTTGAGGGTAAATGCCACGTACCATATATTGAATTAATAAGCTTAATATTTAAACTACTTAATTCAATATGATTTTCTCAGTGGTTAAAAAATATTTTTCGCTGGAGTAGAGAGGGTTCTTAACAATAGATTGTATTTGCTAACAACTAAACAAGGTCATTATATCAACTATAGAACTTGATGACTTTAAACGAGACTCTTGATTTTCTTGTTTCATCAACTTGTTTGTCAATATCTTACCTCATTTTAGAAATTGTTTATACGTAGAGCATGCTCTTGCGTATCGAATTAACCGAGAGATATAAAATAGAATAGAATTTTTTTCCAATCATGGTCCCACTGGGGGCATAACACAGATACAAGTATATTATTACATAAAATAGAGACAATGTACATAATGAAACATTAAACCAATTTACCCATGGTGGTCTACAAATATTGTAAATACAATATAGTAATATTTAGAAATCATATACAATATTTTGATATGAATTGACTTAATAATCTTAAGATTTACTCATTTTCATTTGTAAAAAGCCATATAAACTTTTCATTAATGAACATAATAAAAAGAGTAAACCAATATTAAGATGGTGATGTGCAAATATTGTATATATATCAAAAGATGAAGGTCTATTAATGGTTGCCAGTCTACAAAAGACATCAAGGGACGGTGCTTCAGGAAATGCATGAATTCTAGTCAAATATCTAAAATGAATAAAAGGTTGCATTCCTCCTCATGTCTAATGTAGATAGGCAAAAATAGCTCAATTATAATTTACAAAAAGTAACAATGTAGTAATGTTCAAACATCATATACAATATTTTGATATGAATTACTTAGTTATCTTAAGATTGACACATTCACTTTTAAAAAGCCATATTAGCTTCTCATTAATGAGCATAATAAAAAGATTAAACCAATTTTACCATGGTGGTGTGCAAATATTGTAAATATATTATAAGATGAAGGACTGTTAATGGTTGCCAGTCTACAAAAGACATCAAGGGACAGTGCTTCAAGAAATGCATGAATTCTAGTCAAATATCTAAAATGAATAAAAGGTTGCATTCCTCCTCATGTCTAATGTAGATAGGCAAAAAGAGCACAATTATAATTTATCAGAGAAACTTTCTTAAAATCTATCTCAGACATATGTACCAATTTCCCTAATCTTGATTTTAATGAGAAGCTAATACAGCTTGTTTGTTATATTACCCTTTAAGAACGTCTTTTTCTAGTAAAGTATTCAAATATGAAACAGATTTGTCAGACTCTGTGGCATCTTTTATTTCAAGCTCATACATATGGAAAAACTCCTACATAAACAATTGCATGGGCGCAGACATTTTGGATACCCAAAGTTGTGCGGATGAGAAAATGCTATACCTGGCGCGTGATTGGTCAATAAGAGAAAAGACGTTATGTATTTGACATGTGAAATAAAGTAACTGTTGCTAAAAATGTCATTTCAAGACTTGAGCTTCTTTGAGATATATAGGAGTTACAGGTAAAAATTTGAAGGGAGGGAAGTACTTTGGTTAGAGATTTTCATTTGGTGGTGAACGCACCTAGTTGTAAACAAGAATAGATATGGGTTACCCCATATCCAAAGATATTCGACTTTTAGATTTAATATGTTTAACAGTGTTTATAATGACTTTGATAAAAAAAATGCACTGTCTAATTATGGAACTGGTGTAAATTTCGTGAGTCCGTAGCATTACGGTCACCCAGTGTCCTAACAAACTTTACACATACCTGTGTCCGCAAGACCAACATTAGCCTTGGACTACACCCAGCGAGCTCGGAGAAACACGTTTTGTTTTACCGAGAAGTTACGATGGCAGACAAAACTTTTCTTAATTAGATCATATGAATACGAATTCTGATTAATAAAAATTATACAATCCCTGTTGAACTATAGTTTGTTCTATCATTTGCATCTGCAACAACTTGTGTTTAAAATGGCCGGGTTAGGAAAATCAGGACCGGGTCGGAAAATTCTAAACTGAAAACGTTTTTGTTTTGAAAATTACTGAAATATACTAATCATGCTAATGTAATCGTCGCAGAAATTACTTACATAATTCAAGTTCTGTATAAAACGGTATGCTGACTTCAACACGAACCCGAATCTCCGACCCAGTTCTCGTTTTGCTACACATTTTATATACCTCTACAGTTTACCAAGTGTACACACCAGCAGAATCCGGCCAGGGATGGAAAATTCCATCATTTAATAAAACACACACACAGAATGATTTTTTTTTTCTTTAAGAAGAAATTGTATGATAATTAATGGACTATAAACATGTACTTAATACAATTGTTGATATAGTATTATCAATTCATCGGTGAAAAGATATGAATCGAAGAATGACCTAAATATTCTCTGTTATCAAACATGTAAAAAAAAAAAAAACAAGTATATACTGACAAAACGTCAGAAATACTCAAGCTGTAGAAAGGCAATTAGGAAGTGTCATTAATATCCTTAAATTTCATAAGATGAGGGCTATTGAGTTCAATCTTCTGTTGAATAAACTACATGTACATGAAACAAAATTCATATATTGATTTTAATTAGAAGAAATATAATTAATCGTACTACTTTTTAAGAAGAATTTACGTGACACAATTTCAAGAATATTTTATAGGTTGCCGTTTCTTAATTTAATGAAATATTTTTTTTTATGTGGATATTTAGTATACGTTTTTTGTATTTTTTTTTTTTTGCATAATGACGTACATCACATTCAATATATACATCAATCTAAATAGCTTGCTACAAGCCCGTAGAAAAGTGGAAAGGGCGGGGGGGGGGGGGGGGCTCCGGGCTCCAAAAAATCTACGTGACTATGGGTTCATCCATCGCTGCAATTAAACCACGGCCAAAATGTACGATCCTCTCCTACTCTGGACCGTGGCTTGAGACGATGAGGTTCATCTAGCTGGGCGGCATATCGAATACATATTCCGTAAGAATCCAAAAGAAGTTATTATAAAATAGGTTCCGTTACCAAAGCTTAAAATAATACGAGAATTTAACATTGATTTTGTGCTATTATTTTACTGTCACTCAAAGTACACATCATTTGCAGGCCTGTGAAAAGCAATTTTAGTTGTGGGGGGGGGGGTGCAGCCATAAATTTTCTGACCATGCGTTGTTAACGATGGGGTAACCTGTGTCACCTTTCAGAGTCTGCAGTGGACTCGTCCAAGGATGCTTTGTCGGCGACCGTCTAAAGTTACCTGAGATTCCTACGCGAAGGAAAGCGCAAAATTTCTGTATAGAAACTGTTGCGGCTGCGGAGCTTTACTCATTGTTCATTCGCCATAAAATAGAATCCGATATTTAACACTTAATATCTTTGAATATACAGACGTTTTCAAGATAAGCTTCATTTTTGTTTCTAGAAATATTTTTATCTATTAAAATAATATATTTTTGTGTTTTTAAACTAAGTAAATCGATGACCTAGCATCGTTTTAGATAACTCAAGCCCCTCTAGGGCTTGAGTAAAAAGCTGAGGAGGGAGCGAGCGTAGGAATATTGATAGTTTTTATTTGCATTTCGGGGGGAAAGTGATTTTCTAATAATAATTTGACGTTATTTTTGATTTTTATAACGTATGACATACACAATTTTACTCTTATCATGAACAATAATGTTTTATCTACTTATCATGATGGGACTATTTTGGTCGGACCAATTTGTGTGAGCTGCCGCTGAATACAGTAATATATCTTGCATAAATAGTATGCACTGATCGAATATATTAACAAATGGAATTTGAAAGTAAAAGTGCAACGGCACGGTATATTTTTTTTGGCATGTTTTGTTTTCCAGTATCTCGAACTTTCACGGCAAAAAGGTCATTTGCCCAAAATTCAATATATGTATCAGTGACAGGGGCTCAAGTTTGTATGGACGTTTATGGGAAAATATATTTGGTGGTGTTTGTCCATAAAGCGGGATCAATATATAGTGTCGACATCTAAAATGTGAATGTTCTACATGTACCAAGCCTCTTTCTTCGCACCTCGATAAATATTAATGACAGTGAATGTGGAATTTAAGGAGTTCTGTAAACAATAAATTCTAGAAGTGGCGTAACTCAGATGCATGTGGATTTTCATCATTTCAAGTTACTTTTAGAAAATTTGAAATCACAAAATTTTGACCACTTTAAACAAACACACTACGCATTAAATTTAAGTCCAGGCTTTTTCACATTATTGATACCTTTTCCCCAATAAAAATGGAACTATACTGTGGTTTTACTTGCGTTGTCATTAACTATTAGCAAAAATTTGTGAAAAAACACTCTGATCGTATACACAAATACACTGAAGATGATACTAAAACGATCCTCGAGTTTCAGAATAGTTATATTCCGGTGAGCTTAAAATAAAAGACTAAAGAGTATATGACAGTATGTTTCATAATTAAGCAACTTAACTTTATGATAAACGCCCCGACTTCAAATTTTCATTCATCGAGTTCCATTACTTAAAATATAGGAATATACTAGTACCCTTATCACCTAAATATGGGTTTTAATTAAGTCTCTCAGTTAAACATTTTCTTTTTGCGAACAATCCCTAAACCGAGGCAAGCTATTGACAAACAAGTTGATAAAACAAGAATATCAGCAGTCTCGTTATAAAGTAATAATTTTGCAAATTATATAGTCGATACAAGACCTTCTCAGCAATTAAAAGCTATCATTAGGTTAGACGCTGACTGCGTTTTTTCATATTTTTTGATGGACCATCATTTACATACTGAAACTTTAACAGTTTTTTCTGTTTGCCTGGTCATGACAAGGAACACATGGCGCATGTGACAGGTCGACAGGGAATGCTTACTCCTCCATGGCAACTGATCCAATCTATAATGTGTTAGAGGTTTGTGTTAACTCTCCTACTGATTTTTACTGTTTAAATGGACTTACAAGTTTGAATACCGTCCGTTATTTCATATTTCATTCTAAAACATTTCAATGTTACTTTCACAATGTAAAATTTATGATATATTTTAGTGAAACTGTAAACAATATGTCATAGAACTAGCTGCAGATCTGTAGTTCTCCGAAAAAAAAATTTGACAGACCGATACAAGGACCTTCTCAGCAATATCAATATATTTTTTTCGGAGAGCTACAGTTCTGCACTAGTCACAGAACAAACTTAAAACAGTTCTACAATATGGTACGATAGCTATTTCTACGATTAGATTACATACATGTATCCCACGATAGTCATTTTTATATATTAAACTATATTTTATATTTTCCTACGATATGAACATTACACTATTTTCCCACCTATTACATAGTGATTGATCAACACAATTTCATTAATCAAATAATGTTTACACGAAATAGTAAGAAAGCAACGAACCCCAGGGTTAGAAATATTCTAAAAGCCATTGAACTTTAATAAAAATACATATTTCTGCCAGTCCGGTTTCTGTTTCTTTTTTTCCTTGCGTTACATATACATGTATGTATGTCTACGCAAATTCATATCAAAGGAGACACATATTGGCAGTTTAAGCAGACTACATTGTAAATATATTATAGAATATTGATGAACAATATTAAAAGCCCCCTTTGAAAAATATATATATATGATACGGACAGAAAGAAGTTGCATACTAAAAATAATATTTTTAACAAAGTTTTTTTTCTGTAGCGAACAATAAATCTATGAGTGCTTCTGCTCTCTGTGAATTTCACTCAATTACGAAATTCAGAAATATTTTCTGTTGGCAATAATTTTGAAGAAAAAAAAATCATACCTGGTCTTTTCCGAAAAATGTTTAATATGCGATTTCACATTACAAAGCGGGCATATCAAAATGAAGTTCTATTCAACCTCAACCTTAAAATCAAAAATTACTTAATCTACTTTACTCTCTTATACATGTATGCAGCTAGAGTTGATACGTTTTCCTGCAAAAATAACGATGAAGGAAAAAATGATGACACTTATGAGTGGCGGAAAGGCTATAAAAGATTTGAATGCACAATGAATTTCGCGAAGTGAAAACAAACTGACCAAAAAGATTTCGCAAATTAATTGTTTTAAATAACTGTCTTGTACCCTTTCCGACCTCCATTTATTTGAAAACAATCAGTCTTTGAAAATGTTTTTATTTGTAATATTTTGAGAATACAAGGCTGTCTTCTATTCCTTAAGTAGCTAATTACATTTGTACATTGAAATGTATTTCTTTTTCAATTATCTTAATAAATGCTACAAATATTCATAAAACAGTTACATGCACCTGGTTCCAGAAAGTTTTTTTCGATTCACAGTATAAGGATAAACCAGTAACATAGAGTAATTAAAAATATGTTAAATATACATCTTACATCAATTTTAAATGTTTGAACATAATATTCCCTGCTGAGCTCTAGCAACCAAGTCTACCTGAAAACAAATACCCATGTATAGATAAGATCAAGTGAATAAATCGATTGACAATATTTGATTCAGCCGTCTTAATCTCCTAATTACTACAACTAAAATTTAACTTTTCTATCGTTAACTTCCCTTACTTATGAAGTAATATTCCTTCATCATCTGCAAGAGGAGTTAACATATATCAGTTGATTAGATACGCAAGAGCATGCTCTATGTATGAACAATTTCTACAACGAGTTAAATTATTTACAAACAAGTTGATGAAACAAAAATTTCAGCAGGCTCGTTTAAAGTCATCATTTCGTAAGTTCTATGGTCGATACAATGACCTTGTCAGCAAATACAATTTATAATTGAGTCAAATGCTGACTGACGTGTTTCATACTAATTGTTAGTCCATAATTTATATACTGAATTGACGACGGATTTTCCCGCTTTTTCCCGATCATGACAAGGAGCACGCGGCGGGTGTAACCGGTCGGCAGAGGATGCTCACTCCTCCATGGCACCTGATCCAACCTCTGATGTTTCGGAGGTCCATGTTTGCTCTGTTCCTATTTTGTATTGTTTTATGGACTTTTGATCTGGAATACTGTTCGTTATCTCCATATGTTTCATCTATCAGATAATTTTCCACAATTTCGCAAATTTTCCTACAGGAGTCTAAATAAGTATGTTATCTTTCTTTGCCATGTGTATATCCTCATGATTGATAGAATCAGTCATGTTTTCCTTTTAAAGGAATGACTGAGAAGCGTAAATTCTGGCGTTTGTAACTTTTCTCTTCATTGCTTATACAGTAGTAGCTACAAACAAAAACATCTATCTAATCTAAGTAATGGCGCAGCACAATTGGGGAATATTTATTAAAATCCACATCCTAAAAAAAAAAAAATTTCTCCACGTTATAGCTTTAGACGTTGAAAGTCAACACACGAATGCTTATGTTATTGAAAAAAAAAATATTGATGGAACAAGTATATAAACAGTCTCATTTAAAGTCATAATTTTGCAATACATTTATATTTTTCAATTTCCCGATCTTGACAGGTCTGCAGAGGATGTTCACTCCTCTATGTCACCTGATTCAACCTCTGATACTTAGAGGTCCATATTGCTCTGCCCCTGATTTGAATTATTTGAATGGACCTAGGAGTTTGAAAAATCGTTATCTCCCTATTTCAATTACAAAGCTAGATTTGTACACCGCAAATCATTTTAACCTCAAATACATATGTATTGAAATCTCCTTTTGATTTTGAAAAAAAATTCTAAGAATTAGGGAAAAGGAACATTCATCTTGCATAGGAATAAAGTAGCCCGTCGCATAGTGGGATTTCCAAGTCCCTATCTTATTTAATTTATTAGTAATATGCAGACGGAAGCTGACTACTTGCCTTTATCTGTTCCCTAATGTGCATACAAGTGAATACATTCACCGAATGCCTCAAATCTAATCAACCTTCATCAACTGAAGCCAAGCAAAAAGAGCAATGTTCTGGATATATGTAGTAAATCAAACATGCTTTAAACCAGATAAACCAATAAATATAATTTCCTTTGATCCAATTCCTCAATCTAACTTTGCAATCTTCCTTAATATATTTGTATATTATGGAATAATAAACGCTAATAAAATTGTATTCAGTGAATAAGTTCGGTTTCTTTGTTTAAAATCATGAATTGAAATTGTTGATCTCAAAAACTTTTTAATTCAACTTCTTGAACTTTATTTAATTAAATCTACATGATATTGTATCCATTTTGAAAAAAAAGTACTAACTGCAGAATATCGGTTTCCCGGTGTAAGAGTATATTAAGAACATAAGACGAATTATCATTTAATAATTATTAATAAGGTGATTAACTTTAAAATCGCCTCATTCATAATTTCTTTTTTAAAATGATATTTTTAATGTAACGAATTTCACCTTTTTAAAAAAAAAAATATCACAAATATCGCCCTTTTGTTCAGTCAATCCATAGATATTTAAAGCAACTTCACAGAAAAGCATTTTGCTTGGCCGATATGCTTCAAGGGAAGGTGTTACATCTATGAGTCGACATCATGAAAGGGCTATATTTTTATATTATCCTATAAGAATCTACAATTTATTACATTTCTTATGTCATTCCTGAAAGTAACATTGAAAAATGCATAAATAACAGGGTTCGCGATGTTATGACTAAAATACAAGTAATAAACAATAATGTTGGCGTCAATCACACGAATGGACATCAGCCATGCTGGCAAGAAGGCAAGGATGAAAACAACAGTCACTACAAACAAAATCCCAGCAGTCTTTATGTTGGCCAATCGTAGTTTGTTTCTTACGGATCGCTTGCTTTCTGTGACGTAATTATTATTCATCAGTCTCCGGCTGTTCTCATTTTCTACGGTTTCATTGGCTGTTAGTTTAGTCGTACACGTGTTCGTTATTGTGTGACTTGTCCGTCTGTCTGCTCCTTTGTTTGCGCGTTGACTTTTCCTGTACCTTCTCAATGTGATGGATTTGAAGATTAGAGCGTATAGAACGGTAACAAACGCACATGATATCAAAAATAGAGACGCATAAAAGTTTTGATAATTCCTCATGAATCTTTCATCAAAATAATCGTAAACGGGGATACAATACCCCTCATAAGCTAATTTCATATTGGAAAAATTATTCGAATCATTTCGTTGAAAATTAAATTTATGTAGCGTATCGTCGCCATGGGTGTTATTTTGAGGTTCCATTTCCATTCCATTATAAGAGAACTGCTCATCACTACCAATTACAGGAGCAGTTACATTTTCTTTTGTCGCAGTCGTCTCCGAAATTGGATAAACTCCGTGCGTAAGTGAAGGAATTACTCCTAGAGATAAAGCAAAAATTAGAACTGCCAGGATTATTTTCTTGGCCATCCTAATGTCTAAACACTGATTCCAAGGTCGACAAATCTTGAAATATCGATCGAACGCGATCAGAACCATAATAAAAGCCGAAAATGGGATATTGGACGTAATAAGAAAGGTATATATCTTGCATTGTAAATCATTGTTTATTCTTTTTGCCATCACTTCGTAATAAATAGTAAATGGAATAATTATCAAACAGGTGAAGAAATCTGTCAGAGCTAGAGCTAGAATAAAAATGGTTGTTGTTGATTTTTCTCTCTTTCTGGAGAAAATATAAAAGACGAATCCATTTCCAATGGATCCGGCAAGACTGAAGGTTACGAGGTACCCAATGACAACTACAATGTAGGGATAGTCCACGTGATTTTGAAGACTGACGTCACTTACTCCACCCATCACGTAATTTTACTCCAATGATTTCAAATTTAACTTGAAACCATTACAACTTTGTGAAATTCTCCAACTACCTATAATTAAAATAAAGAAAGATTAGTTTAATGCATGTAAGATTTTGTAGAACTAAGGAATATTAAAAATAAATTTTTACATCATGAAAGCAGAATGAATCTCATTTTAAATACAACAAATAACCTAAGTTCTGAGTACATCATGCAGTCATTGTGATATTTTTCTTCATACATTTTTATGAAAAGATGTGCAATCTTATAGCATTGTACTTTAAGAAATATAAGTAATTGTATAATCTGAGGAGATCGCGACATGCATGATCGTGTGATTGTAATACAATGAAAATAAAAGGACTTGAAAACATATTTTTTTTATCTTTCTAATAATTTCTTCAACAAAATTCTATAAGAAAAAATTGTACTTCTAGTCTGTCTTCTGTCTTTATTATATTCCTTTGATATGAAATTCTATATTTGACAGCATGGGGCTCACTAGTACTTCTAACCGCTTTACACATCATTTTCTAAACGATGGTATGTTAGAATTACAATGGTGTGAAAAAAACAAAACATGCAATGTGCTTTTACACACAATAAGCAACTTTTGGAACAAATTGAATTTTTTATTTACAATACTGTAGATATCTTAGACAATTTTTATTATACATAAATGATCTGAACATCTGCAAACACTAAACTGACTGTGAGAATAATAAAAAAGTCTCCATGTTCAGGAAAGCTATATTTCTTGCTTTTCCATCTTCTCATCTCAAGAGGAAAATGCCGTGGGCATTTCATTCCTGTCGTCCACGGCCATATTACTGATATTAGCCGTACCAATCTGGTCCATTATCTTTCAGAGTGCCCTAATATTGCGGCATAAACCCTGATATTCATGTTTTACTAACGAAAAAGGCAATCAAAGTCTCCATATTCGAGTGTTTCAAGATAATGATTGAGAGTTTTATTTGAAATAAAGCGGTTTTCTTCGTGTTCAAATATCGACTTCTTTGTCATTATCAAACTTCATGAGAAAATTAAGACAATTAAAAATGTGTTTCATTTACAATGTTTTTTTTTAAATTTATTATTGTTGTATGGGTTTGTTTTCTCTCTTTAAAATTTTTGTGGCAAAGTATGCTAAATGGCTATGAAAGCAATGTCTTAAAAATAAACTTCAACTGTAACGTGGCAAACTCAGGTTTTCGTTGCGCACTATTTTGAGTACATATATAGTTATACATAGCGAATTTACACTTTGAAAGAAAATAAATTCAACATCATTTTATCGAAAGAGAGAGAAAAAAAACATATAAGAATATAACAGTTAAAAAACAGACTTTTAGATGCATCTTCCTATATACATTGATAGGTAGAATATATGACGTCGTCTGTGTGGGTTTGAAAAGAAATACCAGCTTAAAGGTAACAATCAGGGCCGATAAGGGGCCGGTTTTACAGAAGACCTTACGACTAAGACCAAAATTTAATAATTTCGCCTAATACTTTCTAAATTTTATTAAATAGAAAATTATTTTGATCTTTTTAAAAGGTCTGTAGAAAGGTACTCTTATGCTAGCAATTTTTAAAAAAGTCATGAATTTTGCATAATTTTGATATCAACTAAAGTTTTTGGACTTAGTCGTAAATTCTTTTGTAAAACGGGTCCCTGTACTGTAGATTTTCATTCTTATTTCGATACGATATATCCCGGTGAGCTTGAGATAAAAGATACCATAGAGTCTGACACATCTGTTTCATACTTTGATATTTTACTTGAAAAAGACATTAATGTTAATGTTAATCTAACAACCAAGCTCTATGATAAACGTGATGACTAACTTTTCTATCGTCAACTTACTTTACTTATGCAACAAAGCCAGCAATATACCTTCATCACCTGCATACGGAGTTTATATATTTCAGTTGCGTCAATACGCAAGAGCATGCTCTGCCTATGAACAATTTTCTAAAACGAGGTAAATTATTGGCAAACAAGTTGATGAAACAAGAACATCAGCAGTCTCTATTGTCATACTAATTGTTAGTTAATTTTTTATACACTGAATTGACGACGGATTTTTCCGTTATTTCCCGATCATGACAAGAAGCACCGATGGGCAGAAGATGCTCATTCCTCCATGGCACCTGATCCCACCTCTGATGTTTTGGAGGTCCATGTTTGCTCTGCTCCTGTTTTGTATTGTTTCATGGACTTTTGATCTTCAATACTGTTCGTTATCTACATATGTTTCATTTCTAATAATACTCGAGGACTTAATAATCAATTAATTTCGCAAGAAACATCCATTGCAATATACAATCATTCCTTTTTGGTTTTTATGGTTCTGAAATTATGCAACTGTCTACTCACAAATTGTTATTGTTCTTGCAATTTGATGTCTAAGGGTCATTTTGAAATATAAAGCACTCAACTAAGCTAAGTTGAAGAATCAACCAATATTAATTTGGAGCGAAGCAAACAAAAACCTCTAAAACAACAAAAAAAATGGATCAAGTGCTGCGGAGGATTAAAATTCCCTTTGACTTCTGTCCCGGACGTTCTCGCCACATATTCCTTGACATGATCAGGCAAATGGAACGCTGAATATTCAGTGTGAAAATAATGGTCTATTGCTTTGTTTGAAAAAAGTCATCCAACATTCGACTTACGATAGGTGGATTTACTGAAAAGGTTCTTTTATCGACACTAGAATTTGCGCAATGTTGAATTTAAAGAATATTATAAGATTGTCGATTTCCTTATAACATCAATGTTTTTTGTCAAATGACATTGTTTTAAAATTTGTTTAGAGCACGCTCTCTTGAATCATCTGGGAAACAAAATCCATATACAGGGTAATAATTTTATGTATCATAAATAAGGAAGATGACAAAAAAGTTGAATCATTACCTTTTTGTATGGAACGCCGTCACTGCCTTATAGCAGAACACTACTACTGCATTGTGTCAACCTTCCATTACATTATGTCAACTCTTTATGACATTAACCCACACTACTATTGAATTGTGCCAACCTTCCATTACATTATGTCAACTCTTTATGACATTAACCCACCCTACTATTGCATTGTGCCAACCTTCCATTACATTATGTCAACTCTTTATGACATTAACCCACACTAATATTGCATCGTGTTAACTTTCATTTACATTATATCAACTCTTTATGACATTTACACATACTACAATTTTATTTCGTCAACTTGCATTTCGTTATGTTTACTTTTCATGACAATCTTAGTTTTTATTAACTGATGTGAAAAGCTCATGCCATACTGTGCGCACTCTTCTACATTATGTCGATTCACTATTACGTTATGCGAACGCGGGTATCCTCGGCCTTTATATGAGCATAACTTATTTTCCGCGTTCCGCAAGCACTAAAATGGCGGGAGAGAAAACTGTCGTAGAAGAGATTCTCAGCGATTTCGGAATGACATCTTTTAATGAAAACTTTAAGCGACAAATGATTGACAATCTTGAAACATGCAAAGCCTTAACACTGCGACTTTGAATTAAAGTCACGTCGAAATTCAATGGTGTTTACTTTAATCTGATAATTAAATAAATAAAATATTATGAGTCGTACAGCAATCATTTTTTTCTTTTTATTTTGAATTGTTTTTTTTTTTTTTATAAAAGTCTTAAACTTTGTAGGACTTTGCATTAGTTTCACATTAAGTTTAGCTGAATTAAGTTGAAAACTTTTTTCTATAAAACTATAAAGCCTGAGAGCTTCTCCGCTTTCCGCCCTTGGTCCCCAACCATATACCGCCCCCTTCCTCGTTCAAGATTCCCATATCTGCCACTGATATGTGCCCATGCATGCTTACTAAGGCATATTCAATTGATATAGATGAGCAACTGGTAGATTTTTGTAATAGAATTCTGGCCCTGGAATGATTAAAAAAAAATTACTAACTCCAGTGACGTAGCATCATTTTTTTTGAAAGAGGAGGTCAGCCAGTAAAAAAAATCATTTATCCGAAAAAACTAGACAAGCCAAGAAAAAAATGTCCAAGTCCGAAAATCCTATTTCGGGGAGAGTGGTCCAACTTCAATCAATCCTATTTTTTTCCAGATATATTATATTACCTTTAGTGGACTATATTTCAACAAGAAGTGGGGGTAAGGGGCTGTACAGTTTCAATGAACATTACATTTTCTATAGTAAAGTTATGTCTGGGAAAAGAGGGGGGTTGATATTATGTGCCTGTAATTTGTCCTAATCAATCACGACCCCCCCCCCCTTCTTACCAGTCATTAAAACACGGTCGTCAACATTCATTATATACTAGATATACAGCTTTGAGATAATGTAAATGTATTTTTGCATCAGGTAATGAACTTGGAATCCACATGATAAAGAGTTAACACAATATAAAGATATTTTTAAATCACATAAGAAAGAGTTGGCATAACGTTATAATATATCCACATCACGGTATGGAGTTTTGACATAATGTAATAAAGTGTTGATATAATATAAAGATATGTTCACATTATGTTATACACTTTTTACACCACGTAATAAAGCACTGACATAAAGGTAAGATGTGTTCACCTAACATCATGATGCCCTCGCCGTAAAATAAAGATAAATCCATATCACGTAATAATGCTTTGATATAATAGAAATATACACTCCCAAAAAGGAATGGGCTTTTGACTTCATGTGATGATAAGTTTAATTATAAAACACAATTTACTTGACGTAATGCAATTTTGACCTCACATATTAAAAAAATGAAATGATGCAGAAACATTCATTTCACGTAATAAAATTTTAACACAATGTAAACACATTATCACTTCACATAATGAATTTTTTACTTCAAGTTATGAAGTGCTGACATAATGAAAGGATGTATTTACTTCATGTAATACAGCATTGACATAATGTTAAGATATATTTTCATCATCCCAGAAAAAATGGACATAACGTAAAGATATGTTCACATCACGTAATGATAAATTGACGTAATAAATGCATAGTTGTATGCTATAAGGCAGTGATGGCGTTCCATATTTTTGCCTTTATTACCTAGACACGTCAGTCAGGGTTTAACTAAATTATAAATGGAATTTGAGGACAACCATATCGACTATAGAACTTTAAAAAGCAGTAAACTAATAGAAATATTAAATAAATGAAAGCAGCATTAAGGCAATAAAGTACATCCCTTCTATACTTCGTTGGCCAAGAAGGAATGTACTCTCACAATTTACTTTATAATAACGAATACACGTGAAATGATATTACGATCTTTAATACAATAAAACTCAAGGATAACGATTTGAAAATTATATGTATGGAGCGAAATGTTTGCTAGTTTAATTAAAAAACCATGAAATATTCAGCGATTCATTCTTCAATAAAACAATTTTTCCTAGAAGATGTTTTAAAGTTATTGAAACTTCGAATTTATGGGAGGGTTTGATTGACATATGATTGCACATTCACAAATTTTAATTTTAGTCTTATAACTTAAAAATGGCTATTTTGTCGTGTATTAATGAAAAATATTAAAACCATAATTTAGAAAATTCAGAGTACAAATTTTGGAGCAGAACAAAACGGGCATCTAAATTATCAGAGCTGCGATCAGGTGCCATGGAGAAGTGAGCATCCCCAGCCGACCAGGCACAGCCGCTCTGTGCTTCTATTCATGTGGAATCGGGAAATAACAGGAAAAAGTCTGTCGTAAATTCAGTGTATAAATAATGGCCCCAACAATTAGTATTAAAAATGCCAGTCAGCATATGACTCAATGATAAATTGTATTTGCTGACAAGGTCATTGTATTGACCGTAGTCCTTACGAAATACAGCCACGTATAAGGTGGTTCAAGTTTCAGAAGTCATGTCGATAAGTGCGTACGGTAAAAATTGAAATCCGACAAGTAGATTTAGCTGACAAAGTCAAGAGAGTATCTTTATCTTCTTTATTTCCCTATATTCTATAAAAAGATAAATCATAAATCTATTATTATCATTTGCTGGTCATTGTATCAACCATAAAACTTGCTATATAACCTATGTATGCCCTTTCCAGAGTTATTTGACTTACAAGGAAATTACACTGTCTAACAGTAATGTTACTGAAAATTTTTTTTTATCACAAAACATGTGAAAAGGTGTTTATTATTTTTAAAAACTCAAAATCGACCCTTAAAAATCAAATATCTTTTTGCTAAGCTTAGTATTCAATATACGTCAGTTAGTAATATTTCGATAAAACATGTTTTCCGAGAAATTTAATCTTAAACTCGTTCATCAGTTGTTAGATGACAAAATGAAAAATAAACTTTTTAGTACCTTGTTTTAACCTGCAATTTGTCAAGAAATAGGAAATTTGATGTCATATTTCTGATTCTAAATAAAAGTAAGAATAAACTCTACAGCAAACAACTAGGCACGTCACAGCATGTGATTATTAATTCTAGCTTGTTTCTTTCAGATGTACACGTATTCCCGAGAGACCAGGGGCCTGTTTCACAAACGTTTCCTAAGATATGTCGTAAGATATAACTTAAGATATGCCTAAGTTATAACTTAGGAAGTTCCTAAGATATGTCACAGCTGTTTCACGAAACAATCTTATCTTAAATTTTTCCTAAGTTATTTCTTATGTTGTGCGAGGGGCGGGAGGATTGGAGTTGAACCCCACTTTCAAAGGACTTGGAAAAAACTATGTTTTAACTTTGTGAAGTTTGTTGCTAGAATTCAGATACATCAAGCCCTCTTCCCTTCCGTGCACACGATATTTGTATTTTTTTTTAAACATTGTTCTAAGTGTTATACGTTTACTTTATTTTACTCTTTATCAGGTATCTACTTGTAAATGAAATTTTAAAAATGATATCTTCGTTGCAAACACATGTGAGAGAAATTAAAAAAAAAAAACCTGGCCAATTACTTTAATCCACGTTAGTTGTTCGTGCTGTGTAAAGCTTTCTCATATATATAAAAAAAGAATGCCATGCCAGAAAAAAAAATCCCAAATTCGCGACTACAGATAGATTTGAAAATAAGAAGAGAAGATAAAAAAGAAAATTTATTGAAATCTCATGCATAGCTATACATAGTATTAAGCGGAGAGGACAACTGGTTGTAATGTCATGGTCGTAGAAAATGCAGGAGCACGGGAAGGGGGGGGGGCTTTAATAATAACTTTACCGATGTATAGAATAATATAGAAAACAAAACTGCGTTATGATGGTGTCCTCTCAATAATAACGTCCTATAGAGGAGATTAGATGCAACCAATGGGAGAAACATCTATGTCCAGAGCTTCGTTGGAGGTTCATCAAGAATCACATACTTATAGAAAGTTAACAAGTGTTTCCATTTATCTAAAATATCATTTTACAAATTATAATTTAATGTCGATTAAAGTACTAGTAATAATAAATAGATAAACATGTATATGTAGATAAAAACGTAATTTATACATGCATGTATAACAATGGATCAAATCATATGCTATTTTTTTGTTTACAAAGGTGTGCTCTTCAAATGATGGGGTAATATTCCAGCATGTGTACATTTATTTCGACAGCTCCAGTACGTATTGTGAACGGACACATGTTTACCAATTATTGAAATCCTAGTATTTCCATGCAAAGTAAAGCAGTTTTAACCTGGAGAGAACACAATCATTCATATACTAGTAGTCCATTGGATTTTCCCTCCCCAAACACATTCTCTCTCTCCATAAGAAATCTTGATATGCAGCCGCAATATTTAGTTTCTTCTTAAGTCATCGATTTATCTTTCCTAAAGTTACGACGTAACTGAGGAATATCCTAAGATAAGACGAGGTTAATGAAACGGATAAGTAATGAACTTAGGAAAAAGTTCTTTCCTAAGATATAAATTAGTCCTAAGTAAGCTTTGTGAAACGGGCCCCAGGGGCTCGTAACATAAAGGGTACTTAAGTCTAAGACTATGCTTAAGTAGGACTTAAGTACATTCTTAGTCTTAAGACCGTAACTAGAAGCGTGCTAAGATTTCACAATTTAAGCAGGACTTAGGCGACCGGTAGAGGTGATGAAGTATGTCTTAAGTACCATATACCAAAAATTTGAATTAGATATTGTTAAATTCCGGCAATTAAAATATTCCTGAGAATTTTTTTTCATTAAACGAGATGAATATGTACATGTTACAATACAGCGAGGTATATAAATTTAAGTAATTTGTTCATTAGATTAATTTTGATAAACATTATTAATCGTACAAAATAAGATTGGTACACAAATTCATAAGTTTATTTGGTTGGGATTGATGCTAAAATACGTCATAAACACTACTCACTATAAGTAAAAAATTGTACAAGAATGGCGGCCTTACACGTGTATTTGAGAAATATTAAAATGAACAGGACATTCAAAGACAGTATTCTTTTTAGTGTTTTAGGAGATGCTCACGGTATGTCTAGAATGTCAATGTCACGGGTAATATCACAGGTATCAACAAGTATTGCAAATCATGTAGACGAATATATATAAGATTTCCAAACTCCAAATGCAGAGAAAATCACGAGTTATGACGGTTTCCTAATATTTTAGGTTGCATTGATGGAACTCATGTTCCGATCATAACACCTTTAGAGGATGAACATTGAATGTCAACAGAAAGAACTTTCATTCCATAAATGTACAAGGTGTGAGTAACTCCGACCTCCGATTTACAAATTACAAATTAAGTGGCCAAGTTAAAAAAAAATCGTATCACAATTATTTTGACAAAGTTTAAAAAAAATAAAACCGAATTTGAAAAGCCAACTTTCTGTGCGTTTGTGTATGTGTGTGAGGGTGTGTGTGAGAGAGGGTGTGTGTGTGGGGGGGGGGGGGGGGGGGTTAAACATATCCCTTCATTCATATAACTTTAACTTTACTAATGATTATTGTTCTTTTTCAGAGAATTACTAACGATTATTACTACGGATACTCTTTGTTTATTTTATATAAACTTTATAAGTAGGAAAATCTGGAGGACAACCCCCTTTCCACTGCATCCGTTGCTGCACCGGGTGGTCTATCAATTGTTCTTTTGAAAAAAGTTCTGTCTTTTTATACTCCTTATCATAAGCGTTTCCAAATTTCAAGAAGATTTCATAGAAATAATTCAGTACTAAATATATTATTAACTTAGTAATTCTATCATATAGAAAAACAACTTGTCTTGACTCATGTTTCATTTATAATTTATAGTCAAATATATAAAAACATCTAAACTCTAATTTAAAAGTTATTCCCATGAAATATTTTAGACTTAAGTTTGACTTAGCTAAGACCTTGCTTAGTCTGTTTTATGTTATGGTATAATTAAGACTGACTTAAGTAGTACTTAGGAAGGTCCTAAGAATGTGCCTAAGTCCTACTTATGACCCTACTTAAGTCAAAATCTTAGCAAGCTTTATGTTACGAGCCCCTGGTCCTTTTCATCCTACACTAGACAAGCCTGCTACCTGGCTTCTCTGTAATTAGCAAAATACCTAAGGAAGTGAGTTCTTAATATTACTTGACCGAGGAAATCATGGTAAGAACAAAGAGATACTCAGAGATTGTTTTCTATTTTAAAAACACCGAGTAAAAAATTGATATGTGCGACATGTAGAAAATTGTGGTGAATGTCACTGACCCTACTGCTATAAGGATTAATGCATTTAGCGAACTTCAGGGTTTAATAAGAATTAATCTTTGCATCTAGATACTGCAGCTGATTGACCCCTGGTCATTGACTTCCGGGGCCCCGACCGCATACTAGCAAATCTGTTAAAATTCTAAGATCCTTACATGCTATTTTTCTAATCCTTTTACTGAACTGCAACCCGGTCTGCTGGGATAATTATTGTATATTTTAGCTCACCTGAGCTGAAGGCTCAAGTAAGCTTTTCTGATCAAAATTTGCCCGTTGTCTGTCGTTGTTGTCGTAATTTTTCACATTTTCATCTTCTTCTCAAGAACTACTAGACCAATTTCAACCAAGTTTTCCACATAGTATCCTTTGGGTATAGGTAAAGAAGATTCAAATTTGTTCAAATCCAAGGGCATACATCATATAATTACTAATTAGTTAAAATTAATTGCATCTTTTAAGAATCTTCTTCTCAAGAACCACTGTGCCAGAAAAATTAAAATCATTCGAGTCAATACTAAAGTGATATCTGCTTTTTTCCTCGCCACAATACTCAGGTGAGCGATGTAGTCCTTAGGTCTCTTGTTCATTTATTGTATGTTGTTAATATGCAGTAAATAATAGTAAACATTTTCTGTAAATTTTGGATTCATATCTACTTTATATTATAGTATGATACAAATAAAATGCAAAAAGTAAGAACCTGTCTTTAAAAAGTTCCAGATAACTAGTTTTAAAGCATAAACAAGACTGTTAATGTCGAATTCGTGCTTTGCACAGATAGTTCCTCAGCATTTAAGCACTTCTTGTCTAAAAGAAACGCTGTTCAAAACATCCCGTGGCTTCTATTTATAAGACCCAGGATAAATTTTCACTTGAATCTAACTTGCCGAGTTTTTAATTGTAAAACCGTATCAATTTAAACAAACTTCATATTTTGCAAATAAAAAACTAGACATGTACTCCTCATAGAAAATACTTTTCAAATGATGCCAGGTAAGACCCTGAAAAGGCCCTTTTATCAGTCTTTTAGAAGTACATGTAAGTTGGCAGGAGAGCTTATATCATGATTTGCTCTCTATTATGCATTTGGGAATATTTTTAACATTATCTAAACTGGTAGACATGTCTTTGTCAACTATGATTGACATTAATACGCTTATTAAAACCTTCACTTCAACTGCCTCCAACAAGCTTGGCTTGTGAGAACTTGATTACTACGTGCTCCTCAAATCTAAGAGTTGTAAGATGCTTATTTCATCTTCTGGCCCAATCGAACGGAATAAATCAGAGTTAGTGCCTACCTCTGCTCCTTCAAGATTCCAGTCTAGCTTTATTAATGGGTCTTTCTACACGTTTTAAGAAAATTAATGGTAATTGAACATTCTTAATAAGAATATGTCCTGCCGGAGAAAATATCTCTCAATTTAATTAGGTCCCCTGGCCACATTTTGTATTCACTAAGCGTGAAGTAAATTGCATGCGCATCTAAATCTATGTTACTTTAAATCATGGAAGGCTTCCATTTGTAAAGACCCATAAATAAAAAAAAAATGGTGACTTCTTCCATGTCAACTTTAAAATTAATGATAACTGTAAGAACTAACGCATTGATTTTTGTAAGGTACAGACTCGGAAAAAGGACAGACGTCAGTTTTCATGCCAAGAAATCCTTCTAAGTCCATCTAAGTCTTTATTTAGGGTTAAGTCTGTAAAACCGCAATTTTTTACGCTAGTCAAGGATATCCCTGAGAAACTCTGTAATTTTTAGCAGCCTTTAGATATGGACCATAAAGTTTACCAGGATATAAGTATTTGTACATATAAGTACATGTACTTGTACTTATATGAATATTTTATATAGACTGAATATTTAATATATAAATGGCGAAAAAGATAAGTGAAATGCGACTTGTTTGACAAAAAAGAGAAAATTTGAATATCATGACTTATATGTTGCTCTAGCATTTCACACGGGAATATAAAAAAAAATATATTCCATATGGAATTTATTGAAACTACGAATTTTGGGACGCGTTTGATTGACACATGCCTTCACTCTCACAAAGTAAACTGTATTTTTTGTTGTGTATTGAACGAAAAATATCAAAACTAATTTAATCCAGAAAATTCAAAGTAGAAATGTTAGAAAACTAAATGAACTCACCAGTATTGTCAATCCGTTCTTAGTGATATGTGCAGAGTTTAACAAAATGAACGGGAAATGTAAACTGTCTTTGTAAACAGGGCATGAGCTCTGTTTTTGTTAATACTTACGTTATATACTAGGGCTGTTCAATAAATAATGTCCTGAGCTCTATGAAATAAAATATAGAAATTATATGACATTAAGCTTGAGTTTCTCTCATGAAGGAATCTTTAATGAATTGATTACAGTTTATTTGACCCCCTTTCATCAGATAGTTTCATTGTGAGAAGTTCGAAAACAAGGGCTATTCGAGACACTGCATTAATCAAAGTACTGAGACATTACTGAAAGACGGTCTCAAAAAAATTTTCATGCTAGATTTCACAAATGTGATTTTTTTAACGAGTTTTGATAATTTTTTTAATTAACAAACTAAAAACAAAACTGTGAATAATATAAATTCGGGTTTTTCATTTAACTTGAAGTAGAAATTTCAATAACTTCTAAGTCTAGAAACCTTTTTGAATTGTCCGAATTTCACCTGGTCCGAATAAATATTTTCCCGAAGTAAACAATGGATGATGCGTACGTAGTCGTAATACTACGCAGGAGACTACTTTGTTTACTGGTGTGTTTTACAATTAATATTTTGAGTCTACATTTACAAAATCTTCATTTATTTGATTTAGAAAAAAGTTCGATATCACTTTCTTCAGTTTGATAAAGAATGTTTATAATTTGATCAAAACAATTTCTGCATATAGCGTAGATTTAATTCATGTGTTATCACCACGGCTTCCGTTTTGAGGGCTCTGACAGTAAACTAATAGACGGGGTCATGTGACCCCGTTTAAAAATGAATGGTAAAGAATCAGTAAACAAGAGCGAAATTAAACGCTTCATGAAAGCTGCTGTAAAACTCGTTAAGAATCCTTAAGAAATATTTTCTCTAATACGTGAAATTTACAGCAACTAAGGTCTGCTTTATAAACACATCAGTGGGTGGATTTCAATGAACAGAAATGATATAATTGGCGTCAAAAATGGGTACCGTCCTTGGCGACAAATACTTACAACAACCAATGTAATGTTTGCGAAAATTCAACAAATAATCACTGATAATGTTTGATTGAATTTAACACACATAGCAAAATTAATAGGCATTATTTTGGGGTAGTTTACAATATTTTAAAGAAACATTTGAAAGTAAAAAAGCTTAGTACTCAATGGTCACCCTGTTCTTTGAAAAATGAGTGGAAATAACAGCGTGTAAGAATATATAAACAATTGTTTTTAAAAAATCAAAAATTAAAAATCTACAGCATATATAATTTCAAACAGAAAATAAAACTGATTTCATTGCCTCAAAACCCTGAAAACAAATTTACAATAAAATGCACTTGACAAAAACAGCCAAGGTCTGGAAAGGATAACGAACTTTAAAAGCACAAATATAGTTTTACATGTCTCATTTCTTCAATATGTAGTAGTATTGTATCTAAATTCTTATTATCTAAAAAACAAGTGAATATCTGGAGAAAATCTAGAAAGCAATTTTTGCAAAAAAAAATGTGAAGGTACCTGAGAAGATAAACCCGATCAGGAACACACTACTTTAACTTTCGTCAAGACCATCGTCCAAACCCACAGGCCATGAAAGTTAAAGTCATTTTAGGGGATCAAAAGAAAATTAATGTTTTGTCAAACAAACAATATTCGCCAGTTCTTTCAACCTTTCACTTGTTTCATTTTCCAACTTGAAAAAAAACACCATTTGAAAGAAGAAACAAGTCAAGGAAATCAGAGGATCTGCCATATTCTAGTATACGCAGGACCATACTCAAAAACGTGTTCTAAAAACAATCAGAAATTGGATAAAAATGTTACGGACATGTGTTTCAATTAAAAGAAAAAATATTTAAGAAAAATCATGAAGGCCAAATCCTTGAAAAGCGTTTTTTGTTGTTTCCGAGCACCGAGGACATTA
>NW_026925316.1:0-25381 GCF_032062105.1 Saccostrea cuccullata
CTCTTAGATCAATTTGACTGTATTTTTCAGTTGTTTTTTTTGTTGATGCATAGTGACATTAGTGGACTACTAGCTATTTGTACTCAGTCTTTATACCAGTGATATTTTAGTGGCCATAAAAAGTGCAATATGATATATTGATAGAATTTGTCAAAAGTGATATAGGTGCATATGTTGTTGTATATGTGTGTATCACTCAGATATGATCATAAGAGCTTAGTATAAGAGGCGGCACACCTCCATGGTTAGATTAAGACAGTAGTAAGTTGGTTGTACTGTAATCTGTTCCACTTCGTTTCTTCTTGGTAATTTTAATGACTGATGTTGATTTCCCTCTCGGTGCCCAGTGATAAATTTGTATGTCTCCAAATTTAAATTTGGCCCCCGGATGTTGTGTATCTGTATCTACTGGGTCATCGAGAGGGCAATCCGGAATGTATATCATGGTAGAGTCAAATGTTACTTTGCATGTTATTCCGGAAAAGACCGGGTTTTGTGATTTAGTTTTACGTTTCAATAAAAAGATGGCACACTTTTGAAGTTGGCGTTCATTATAACTCATTTATGTAGATTGTAACGGAGTCAACGTTACAACAGTCTATAGAAATCAAACATTGTCAAAGTACATATGGAATTATACAAATTTATCAATAGCAGTTTAGGATCTACAGTTTGGAAGTTTGTATATATTAACTGAATAATGATTAAAAGTTTTGTAAGCATTGCTGCAGGGTACAAAAATTGCAGTCGTGTTTATTGTTGACCTTGTTATGATTTTTACAGAGATAAAGCCAGTGTTGATACAGAGGAGGACTTCCTGCCCAGCCCCATGGCCCGCTATCGTCAACTTCTCTTTGCCGCCCTCAAATTCTGTCTGGCCATGCTGACCTCATGGGCATAGAAAACCAGGACTGTGGCAATCAAGTGAATATCTTCTCCAGCTATATTTGTTTAATGCAGAGCCCCTTATGGACCCAAAGCAGTATTTAGATAGTTCCCTAGAAGTCTAGAAATCAAGTAGAATTAATCATGTTTTGACTTGTGGGTATCAGTGTTCATAAGCAATTGACATGTTCTTGTAGACATAATTTCATAGGTAAGATATAGATTAGAATCGAATAACTGATACATACATTTTAAAAAATAATGTCATGGGAATACTGAATTGTAAAATCCATGAACGTAAGACCCCAACTACATTGTTAACCAATCCATGCTGTTATAGGTGATGCATTTTATCTTATCTCACGGAGAAGTTTTCCACGGAGCCCAGTTTAAGTCTCCCAGCTCTACGTGAACTAGCTCTAACTACAGCGGTACTGACCCGAGCTAACTCCAGAGGTAAGTACTGTTATGTTTGTCGAAGCTGATTCTGTTCATTATGACATTTTAACTAGTAATATTGTTTTTCAAACATTTAGTTAAAAATGTTTAAACGATATATGTATCTTCATTTCTAATGTTCTACAAAACAGGCATTCCAGATGCAGAATTTGATGATCTTGACCCAGCTGGAATAGAAAGGTCAAAAGGTCAGGATTGAGAGACAAATGTTGGCACTGATGCCAAAGTACTGTATATCAGAGAGAGTCAAAAAACAACTCAAGTTACTGGAGTTTGACGAGTCGACTCAGGGAAAGGACTTAAGTTCGGAAATTCGCGGTGGTATTTTTAGAAGTGTCCTCCAATGTGACCTCCTATTGTCGAGCTGTCATCTCAACCTCAGGTAAAACAACAAATTTAAGGACGTATCTTGTCAGATTGTCAATTAAGTGTTGATAACCTGTAAGAGCTGCTAAAAAGTTTTGAATTTGTAAATCTTTCACTTTAAATTTATGTGTGTAAGGGGCCAAAAATTATGTTGTTACCTATATAAAGTGTCAGAAGCAGATAATACATTTATAAACATTGTTTAGTGTTGGGCATCAATAATGATATGGCAAACTTTATAAAATATTATGGACAAATAATAACTTTGTAAATTTACATATAAATCACTGTGTCAGGAGATAAATCATATCGAAAATAAATACTTAAAAACGAGAAAATTTGGGCGCATACGTATCTTAGCCCAAATACAAGTAGGAATGCATTGGCGCAAATAAATTTTTGCGCTTCCACTTGCCATTAAATCAGGGACCTGTAAATATATATAAATGTGATACTTTTTATCCAACCCGTATTTGTCTTTTTAGTTAGTCAATCACGGAAACACATTTCAATATAATCACTCTCGTAGTTAGGTAAACATTCGTCAACATTTCTGTTGTGTTGCAATCACATGGACGTGGCACAATGTTAAATTTTATTTTAAATAAAAGAAATAGAGTATTTACGCATTTTATTCATATCAAAACAATGAAGTTACTTTGATAAATGGTTATCATAATCAAGTATTGTCTGCAAGCTCAATCACCATGCTTGATTGCATTGTTTACCTCGGGGCGATAGATGCTTTACATGGCAAGAAGCCAAACTTTGAAGGTGCTGTAGTAAGTATCGGGTAACAACTAACAATAATTTTATTAAATTAAAATTTGGTTTAAATTTCTTGATCGAACCGACCATGTACAGTGCTTGTGTGTATATAAAATCCAACAGCCCTTCGATATTATGTGATCGCGCATTCCATTTACATGTACTTAATATGTGAAAGCTTTGAGGCAAAGGCACTAAAATTAGTTTTGCGCTAAATATTCTTGTTTTACAGTCACATTTATGGAATTGTTATCCTTATTCTTTCTCAGAAGCATTTACCATATTGTAAATGTTAAGTTATATCAGCATCAGGAAAACATATTGTAACTCTTTGTAATGTCAAATTTTTTTTTTCAATTTATAGGACAAACCTCACAGTTTTCTAGATTTCTGTTTCGGTCGAGTCTGGATGAAGCCCTTGCTAGAGACCTAGGAAGTACTGATGTTAAGTTATTGATAGCACTAGAGGTCAGAGGTCAATACCTGTTTGTTATATTGAATAATTTCCTTCTCTCTGATTGGCTGAGATCCAACAATGTTAGAAAAATAATACACTATATTGATCTGCACGTCAGCTTTCAGGTCAATATAAGAAATTATTGCAGGTCAATATAATAAATCATGTGACCCTCCAGGTCAATATAAGGAATTATTGCAGGTCAATATCAGGAATTATTGACATGTTCCATTTTTTCTGTAACAATGTGTTCTTGTTGAAATTTCTTGTTAAAACTTTCAATTAAAGCAAAGAAACAGTCTTGTAGGAGTTTGCTATCATTTAATCATGTGATAAGATAAATATTGCTATTTTTTGTGGTTAATACGATGATTTAGACACCTAAAGAGTACAATATTCACTGAGCCCAAATATTGTACTTCGAAGATGGCTAAATCATCGTATTGACCTAAAAAACAGCAATAATTGTATATTATTACATAAAAGGGTAGAGGTCTTTATTTTTAAACATTTCTTGTTTTAAATGTGCTTGTAACATATCTTGTTGCAGACACTTCATTCCTGAGTAGCAGTACAGTCCAGGCCCCCAGCCTAGAGATGGTGGTGTACCAACTCCCTCAGTGTGCCAACCACTTCATGTCTGTGAACGGGAGTCACAAACAACACCTCTGTAAACTACAGAGTATGGCTGATCTTAGTACAGACGACCTCAAACAGGTAAAGACACAAACAACATCTCCGTAAACTGCAGAGTCTGTCTGACCTTAGTACAGACGACCTCAAACAGGTAAAGACACAAACAACATCTCCGTAAACTATAGAGTCTGGCTGACCTTAGTACAGACGACCTCAAACAGGTAAAGACACAAACAACACCTCCGTAAACTACAGAGTCTGTCTGACCTTAGTACAGACGACCTCAAACAGGTAAAGACACAAACAACATCTCCTTAAACAGGTAAAGACACAAACAACATCTCCGTAATTACAGAGTCTGTCTGACCTTAGTACAGATGACCTCAAACAGGTAAAGACACAAACAACACCTCCGTTAACTACAGAGACTGATCTTAGTACAGACGACCTCAAACAGGTTAAGACACAAACAACATCTCCGTAAACGACAGTGTCTGGCTGATCTTAGTACAGACGACCTCAAACAGGTAAAGACACAAACAGCATCTCCGTAATTACAGAGTCTATCTGACCTTAGTACAGACGACCTCAAACAGGTAAAGACACAAACAGCATCTCTGTAAACTACAGAGTCTGTCTGACATTAGTACAGACGACCTCAAACAGGTAAAGACACAAACAACATCTCCGTAATTACAGAGTCTGACTGATCTTAGTACAGACGACCTCAAACAGGTAAAGACACAAACAAAACCTCCGTAAACTACAGAGTCTGTCTGACCTTAGTACAGACGACCTTAAAAGGTAAAGACACAAAACCTCCGTAAACTACAGAGTCTGTCTGACCTTAGTACAGACGACCTCAGACAGGTAAAGACACAAACAACACCTCTTTAAACTACAGAGTCTGACTGATCTTAGTACAGACGACCTCAAACAGGTAAAGACACAAACAACACCTCTGTAAACTACAGAGTCTGACTGATCTTAGTACAGACGACCTCAAACAGGTAAAGACACAAACAACACCTCCGTAATTACAGAGTCTATCTGACCTTAGTACAGACGACCTCAAACAGGTAAAGACACAAACAACATCTCCGTAATTACAGAGTCTATCTGACCTTAGTACAGACGACCTCAAACAGGTAAAGACACAAACAAAAACTCCGAAAACTACAGAGTCTGACTGATCTTAGTACAGACAACCTCAAACAGGTAAAGACACAAACAACACCTCCATAATTACAGAGTCTATCTGACCTTAGTACAGACGACCTCAAACAGGTAAAGACACAAACAACATCTCCGTAAACTGCAGAGTCTGTCTGACCTTAGTACAGACGACCTCAAACAGGTAAAGACACAAACAACATCTCCGTAAACTATAGAGTCTGGCTGACCTTAGTACAGACGACTTCAAACAGGTAAAGACACAAACAACACCTCCGTAAACTACAGAGTCTGTCTGACCTTAGTACAGACGACCTCAAACAGGTAAACACACAAACAACACCTCTGTAAACTACAGAGTCTGTCTGACCTTAGTACAGACGACCTCAAACAGGTAAAGACACAAACAACACCTCCGTAAACTACAGAGTCTGTCTGACCTTAGTACAGACGACCTCAAACAGGTAAAGACACAAACAACATCTCCGTAAAGAGGTAAAGACACAAACAACATCTCCGTAATTACAGAGTCTGTCTGACCTTTGTACAGATGACCTCAAACAGGTAAAGACACAAACAAAACCTCCGTTAACTACAGAGACTGATCTTAGTACAGACGACCTCAAACAGGTTAAGACACAAACAACATCTCCGTAAAGGACAGTGTCTGGCTGATCTTAGTACAGACGACCTCAAACAGGTAAAGACACAAACAGCATCTCCGTAATTACAGAGTCTATCTGACCTTAGTACAGACCTCAAACAGGTAAAGACGACCTCAAACAGGTAAAGACACAAACAACATCTCCGTAATTACAGAGTCTATCTGACCTTAGTACAGACGACCTCAAACAGGTAAAGACACAAACAAAACCTCCGTAAACGACAGAGTCTGACTGATCTTAGTACAGACAACCTCAAACAGGTAAAGACACAAACAACACCTCCATAATTACAGAGTCTATCTGACCTTAGTACAGACAACCTCAAACAGGTAAAGACACAAACAACATCTCCGTAATTACAGAGTCTATCTGACCTTAGTACAGACAACCTCAAACAGGTAAAGACACAAACAACACCTCCGTAATTACAGAGTTTATCTGACCTTAGCACAGACGACCTCAAGTAGGTAAAGACACAAACAACATCTCCGTAATTACAGAGTCTGACTGATCTTAGTACAGACGACCTCAAACAGGTAAAGACACAAACAAAACTTCCGTAAACTACAGAGTCTGGCTGACCTTAGTACAGACGACCTCAAACAGGTAAAGACACAAACAATATCTCCGTAAACTACAGAGTCTGTCTGACCTTAGTACAGACGACCTCAGACAGGTAAAGACACAAACAACACCTCTTTAAACTACAGAGTCTGCCTGACCTTAGTACAGACGACCTCAAACAGGTAAAGACACAAACAACACCTCAAACAGGTAAAGACACAAACAACACGTAATTACAGAGTCTATCTGACCTTAGTACAGATGACCTCAAACAGGTAAAGACACAAACAACACCTCCGTAAACTACGGAGTGTGGCAGACCTTAGTACAGACGACCTCAAACAGGTAAAGACACAAACAACACCTCAGTCTGTAAACTACAGAGTCTGACTGATCTTAGTACAGACGACTTCAAACAGGTAAAGACACAAACAACACCTCCGTAATTACAGAGTCTATCTGACCTTAGTACAGACGACCTCAAACAGGTAAAGACACAAACAACATCTCCGTAATTACAGAGTCTATCTGACCTTAGTACAGACGACCTCAAACAGGTAAAGACACAAACAACACCTCCGTAAACTACAGAGTCTGACTGATCTTAGTACAGACGACCTCAAACAGGTAAAGACACAAACAACAGTCTCCGTAAACTACAGGAGTCGTAATTGTCTATCTGACCTTAGTACAGACGACCTCAAACAGGTAAAGACACAAACAACACCTCAGGTAAAGACACAAACAACAACTCCGTAAACTACAGAGTCTGGCTGACCTTAGTACAGACGACCACAAACAGGTAAAGACACAAACAACACCTCCGTAAACTACAGAGTCTGTCTGACCTTAGTACAGACGACCTCAAACAGGTAAAGACACAAACAACATCTCCTTAGTACAGAACCTCAAACAGGTAAAGAGTTAACTACAGAGACTGATCTTAGTACAGACGACCTCAAACAGGTAAAGACACAAACAACATCTCCGTAAACGACAGAGTCTCTCTGACTTAGTACAGACGACCTTAGACACAAACAACATCTCCGTAAATTACATAGTCTACAGACGACCTCAAACAGGTAAAGACACAAACAACATCTCCGTAATTACAGAGTCTATCTGACCTTAGTACAGACGACCTCAAACAGGTAAAGACACAAACAGCATCTCTGTAAACTACAGAGTCTGTCTGACCTTAGTACAGACGACCTCAAACAGGTAAAGACACAAACAACATCTCCGTAATTACAGAGTCTGACTGATCTTAGTACAGACGACTTCAAACAGGTAAAGACACAAACAACACCTCTGTAAACTACAGAGTCTGGCTGACCTTAGTACAGACGACCTCAAACAGGTAAAGACACAAACAATATCTCCGTAAACTACAGAGTCTGTCTGACCTTAGTACAGACGACCTCAGACAGGTAAAGACACAAACAACACCTCCGTAAACTACAGAGTCTGTCTGACCTTAGTACAGACAACCTCAAACAGGTAAAGACACAAACAACACCTCCGTAATTACAGAGTCTGACTGATCTTAGTGCAGACGACCTCAAACAGGTAAAGACACAAACAACACCTCTGTAAACTACACAGTCTGGCTGATCTTAGTACAGACAACCTCAAACAGGTAAAGACACAAACAACACCTCCGTAATTACAGAGTCTGACTGATCTTAGTACAGACGACCTCAAACAGGTAAAGACACAAACAACATCTCCGTAATTACAGAGTCTATCTGACCTTAGTACAGATGTCCTCAAACAGGTAAAGACACAAACAACACCTCCGTAATTACAGAGTCTATCTGACCTTAGTACAGACGACCTCAAACAGGTAAAGACACAAACAACACCTCTGTAAACTACACAGTCTGACTGATCTTAGTACAGACAACCTCAAACAGGTAAAGACACAAAAAACACCTCGTAATTACGTAATTACAGACGACCTCAAACAGGTCTAGTCTGACCTTAGTACAGACGACCTCAAACAGGTAAAGACACAAACAACATCTCCGTAATTATAGAGTCTATCTGACCTTAGTACAGACGACCTCAAACAGGTAAAGACACAAACAAAACCTCCGTAAACTACATAGTCTGTCTGATCTTAGTACAGACGACCTCAAACAGGTAAAGACACAAACAACACCTCCATAATTACAGAGTCTATCTGACCTTAGTACAGACAACCTCAAACAGGTAAAGACACAAACAACATCTCCGTAATTACAGAGTCTATCTGACCTTAGTACAGACAACCTCAAACAGGTAAAGACACAAACAACACCTCCGTAATTACAGAGTTTATCTGACCTTAGTACAGACGACCTCAAACAGGTAAAGACACAAACAAAACCTCCGTAAACGACAGAGTCTGACTGATCTTAGTACAGACAACCTCAACCAGGTAAAGATACAAACAACACCTCCATAATTACAGAGTCTATCTGACCTTAGTACAGACGACCTCAAACAGGTAAAGACACAAACAACATCTCCGTAAACTGCAGAGTCTGTCTGACCTTAGTACAGACGACCTCAAACAGGTAAAGACACAAACCTCCTAAACTATAGAGTCTGGCTGACCTTAGTACAGACGACCTCAAACAGGTAAAGACACCAACAACACCTCCGTAAACTACAGAGTCTGTCTGACCTTAGTACAGACGACCTCAAACAGGTAAAGACACAAACAACATCTCCGTAAACAGGTAAAGACACAAACAACATCTCCGTAATTACAGAGTCTGTCTGACCTTAGTAAAGATGACCTCAAACAGGTAAAGACACAAACAACACCTCCGTTAACTACAGAGACTGATCTTAGTACAGACGACCTCAAACAGGTTAAGACACAAACAACATCTCCGTAAACGACAGTGTCTGGCTGATCTTAGTACAGACGACCTCAAACAGGTAAAGACACAAACAGCATCTCCGTAATTACAGAGTATATCTGACCTTAGTACAGACGACCTCAAACAGGTAAAGACACAAACAGCATCTCTGTAAACTACAGAATCTGTCTGACCTTAGTACAGACGACCTCAAACAGGTAAAGACACAAACAACATCTCCGTAATTACAGAGTCTGACTGATCTTAGTACAGACGACCTCAAACAGGTAAAGACACAAACAAAACCTCCGTAATTACAGAGTCTGACTGATCTTAGTACAGACGACCTTAAAAGGTAAAGACACAAACAAAACCTCCGTAAACTACATAGTCTGTCTGACCTTAGTACAGACGACCTCAAACAGGTAAAGACACAAACAACACCTCCGTAAACTACAGAGTCTGTCTGACCTTAGTACAGACAACCTCAAACAGGTAAAGACACAAACAACACCTCCGTAATTACAGAGTCTGACTGATCTTAGTACAGACGACCTCAAACAGGTAAAGACACAAACAACACCTCCGAAAACTACAGAGTCTGTCTGACCTTAGTACAGACAACCTCAAACAGGTAAAGACACAAACAACATCTCCGTAATTACAGAGTCTGACTGATCTTAGTACAGACGACCTCAAACAGATAAAGACACAAACAACACCTCCGTAATTACAGAGTCTATCTGACCTTAGTACAGTCGACCTCAAACAGGTAAAGACACAAACAACATCTCCGTAATTACAGAGTCTATCTGACCTTAGTACAGACGACCTCAAACAGGTAAAGACACAAACAACACCTCTGTAAACTACACAGTCTGACTGATCTTAGTACAGACAACCTCAAACAGGTAAAGACACAAACAACACCTCCGTAATTACAGAGTCTATCTGACCTTAGTACAGACGACCTCAAACAGGTAAAGACACAAACAACATCTCCGTAATTACAGAGTCTATCTGACCTTAGTACAGACGACCTCAAACAGGTAAAGACACAAACAAAACCTCCGTAAACGACAGAGTCTGACTGATCTTAGTACAGACAACCTCAAACAGGTAAAGACACAAACAACACCTCCATAATTACAGAGTCTATCTGACCTTAGTACAGACAACCTCAAACAGGTAAAGACACAAACAACATCTCCGTAATTACAGAGTCTATCTGACCTTAGTACAGACAACCTCAAACAGGTAAAGACACAAACAACACCTCCGTAATTACAGAGTTTATCTGACCTTAGTACAGACGACCTCAAACAGGTAAAGACACAAACAACATCTCCGTAATTACAGAGTCTATCTGACCTTAGTACAGACGACCTCAAACAGGTAAAGACACAAACAACATCTCCGTAAAGTACAGAGTCTATCTGACCTTAGTACAGACGACCTCAAACAGGTAAAGACACAAACAACACCTCCGTTAACTACAGAGACTGATCTTAGTACAGACGACCTCAAACAGGTAAAGACACAAACAACATCTCTGTAATTATAGAGTCTGTCTGACCTTAGTACAGACGACCTCAAACAGGTAAAGACACAAACAACATCTCCGTAAACTACAGAGTCTGTCTGACCTTAGTACAGACGACCTCAAACAGGTAAAGACACAAATAACACCTCCGTTAACTACAGAGTCTGGCTGATCTTAGTACAGACGACCTCAAACAGGTAAAGACACAAACAACATCTCCGTTAACTACAGAGACTGATCTTAGTACAGACGACCTCAAACAGGTAAAGACACAATTAAACAACATCTCCGTAAACGACAGTGTCTGGCAGATCTTAGTACAGACGACCTCAAACAGGTAAAGACACAAACAGCATCTCCGTAATTACAGAGTCTATCTGACCTTAGTACAGACGACCTCAAACAGGTGAAGACACAAACAGTATCTCTGTAATCTACAGAGTCTGTCTAACCTTAGTACAGTCGACCTCAAACAGGTAAAGACACAAACAACATCTCCATAATTACAGAGTCTGACTGATCTTTGTACAGACGACCTCAAACAGGTAAAGACACAAACAAAACCTCTGTAAACTACAGAGTCTGTCTGACCTTAGTACAGACGACCTTAAAAGGTAAAGACACAAACAAAACCTCCGTAAACTTCATAGTCTGTCTGACCTTAATACAGACGACCTCAAACAGGTAAAGACACAAACAACACCTCCGTAAACTACAGAGTCTGTCTGACCTTAGTACAGACAACCTCAAACAGGTAAAGACACAAACAAAACCTCCGTAATTACAGAGTCTGACTGATCTTAGTACAGACGACCTCAAACAGGTAAAGACACAAACAACACCTCCGAAAACTACAGAGTCTGTCTGACCTTAGTACAGACAACCTCAAACAGGTAAAGACACAAACAACACCTCTGTAAACTACAGAGTCTGACTGATCTTAGTACAGACAACCTCAAACAGGTAAAGACACAAACAACACCTTCGTAATTACAAAGTCTATCTGACCTTAGTACAGACGACCTCAAACAGGTAAAGACACAAACAACATCTCCGTAATTACAAAGTCTATCTGACCTTAGTACAGACGACCTCAAACAGGTAAAGACACAAACAAAACCTCCGTAAACGACAGAGTCTGACTGATCTTAGTACAGACAACCTCAAACAGGTAAAGACACAAACAACACCTCCATAATTACAGAGTCTATCTGACCTTAGTACAGACAACCTCAAACAGGTAAAGACACAAACAACATCTCCGTAATTACAGAGTCTATCTGACCTTAATACAGACAACCTCAAACAGGTAAAGACACAAACAACACCTCCGTAATTACAGAGTTTATCTGACCTTAGTACAGACGACCTCAAACAGGTAAAGACACAAACAACATCTCCGTAATTACAGAGTCTATCTGACCTTAGTACAGACGACCTCAAACAGGTAAAGACACAAACAACATCTCCGTAAAGTACAGAGTCTATCTGACCTTAGTACAGACGACCTCAAACAGGTAAAGACACAAACAACATCTCCGTAAACTACAGAGTCTGACTGATCTTGGTACAGACGACCTCAAACATGTGAGACACAAACAACACCTCCGTTAACTACAGAGACTGATCTTAGTACAGACGACCTCAAACAGGTAAAGACACAAACAACATCTCCGTAATTATAGAGTCTGTCTGACCTTAGTACAGACGACCTCAAACAGGTAAAGACACAAACAACATCCCCGTAAACTACAGAGTCTGTCTGACCTTAGTACAGACGACCTCAAGCAGGTAAAGACACAAATAACACCTCCGTTAACTACAGAGTCTGGCTGATCTTAGTACAGACGACCTCAAACAGGTAAAGACACAAACAACATCTCCGTAAACTACAGAGTCTGACTGATCTTAGTACAGACGACCTCAAACAGGTAAAGACACTAACAACATCTCCGTAAACTACAGAGTCTGGCTGATCTTAGTACAGACGACCTCAAACAGGAAAAGACACAAACAACATCTCCGTAAACTACAGAGTCTGGCTGACCTTAGTACAGACGACCTCAAACAGGTAAAGACACTTACAACATCTCCGTAAACTACAGAGTCTGGCTGACCTTAGTACAGACGACCTCAAACAGGTAAAGACACTAACAACACCTCCGTTAACTACAGAGTCTGACTGATCTTAGTACAGACGACCTCAAACAGGTAAAGACACTAACAACACCTCCGTAAACTACAGAGACTGGCTGATCTTAATACAGACGACCTCAAACAGGTACAGAGAAAATAATAAAATTGAAGCATAACGTACTACAAAAGATATGAAATCGGAGAAAGTGGTAATTTTTAGTCATTTAGATTATATGCCTTTTATGTATATTAATGTTTATATATGATGTATTTATCAGTTTTTTGGAGTAGAAGAGAAGCTTACATCACATCAGAGACAGAAACTCGCTAAAACTCACCTCATCATAATTGTGCACTACAAAGAGGAACAACTGCAGTACTTTGCTTGTATCCTTTATGAATGAAGCAGAATATTAGGATTTGGGCAATGTTAAAAAAGAATTCTTGAAGTTGAAGCATTAGCTTTTTTTAAAAAAAAGAGTTTGGCAATTTCTGTACATTTTCGAACATGAGGACAGGTAGGAACATTCCAAAGCTAGACCAAGCATAAATCGTAGTAATCGCCCTTGACTGTGCTACAGACATCTTGTAGAATTGTCTGTTTATGTTGTGGCACTACCTGGAGTATTATCTCATTCACTGCATTCCTGTCAATCAGCAGACACCTTTAGTTATTCTCTTTAGAGAAGTGGACAGGCTTTCGCCTACATCCACGAAATCCTGTCCACTTCTCTAAAGAAAATACATTTTTTATCTCAGTGTGTAATGTACTTCTAGTTATTGATTTCTGATTAGTTAATCTTTAATTTTTAACAGATTTGTCAGGAAGTTCCCACTCATTATTTAACGAATCTGATGCAGACTCTTTACCAGACGTAGACAGACAGCTTATGATGGGGGTGACTAGTGAAGATATCGAGACACTGAAACAGACAGCAAACTCTGCCATACACGACTCACTCCTCAAACAGATACAAAAGATTGACCAGGTAGTGAAAGGAAAGATTATGATTCCAAATATAGGGAGAAGCCATGAGAAAAAATGTACAAAAATGAAAGAAAAGAATTAGTCCATACCTCTCCCACAGTCAACATTTAAAAAAAAATTTGTTCCCCCAACCCCCCTTACAGCACAACCACCACCGTACTTCACCTTTCACCCACAGCCAAGTGTTACAGCCAAACCTTTCCCCCAGCCAATCTTAAGATATAGTTCAGATACCCTCTTCCCGATCTCCACCTTAATGATGGTTCATCTATCCTTCCATGGTCCACATTTAACTCTCTCCAACAGCAATAATTTAAAAGTGTTTCGTCCATCCCTTTCCTCCAGCCTGCCTTAAAATTGGTTCAATGTTTTGTGAGATTAAACGATTAATGGAAATTCGCTTATCATATTATGGAACATTGGAATTAGCATATTTTATTCCATAATAGGGTACAACTTGATGCAGATGGCATTATATAACACTGAATACTTGAAAATGAGAAATACAATGTACTTTTATTGAGCTATGCTTAATTTATCACCTAACTATGAAAAATGTCTATGGATTTATGTATAAACCATTGTTTGTTTTTTAGTTTAGGAATACTGTAAGTTCAGGACCCACTACAGTTTTGTGGAGGCCCTCATAAGGAGAGTAAGAAGACTTATTGAAGCTCAACACGGGGAGCTAATAAGTTATTAAAACAGACAGTGGTGGCTCCCTATAGTGAAACGATTGATGATGTCTATAAAATTTGAAATGACTTTTTAATTCCAAGTTCTTCTGACAGTGGGCTTACTTGGCTGATATCCCATGGAACTTGACGCGTTAATAGCAGCTGAAATCATTTTTGACCATGTATTTCAAGATGTTTGTGAATTAAAATGAAAACATCTACAATAAAAAGTTTCTGAATCAGATTTCTCGTGTTTGTTTTGGGTTACATACACAGTCAAACCCTGTTATTTTGTGTCCAATGTGTTCAAGAAAAAATTCTAATAAAGTGTTTAATTAATTTATTTTGGTTAATTAATGTCCTTAAATAAGTTACATATAACTAGATTAAAAGAATATAGATTTATTGAAGATCTAAGGGTATATCACTCTAACTGCATCAAAAGTCCAGTATAATCAGAACTCCACAGTGTGCAGTGCATGATAGAGGGTCAAATTGATTAAAATGTACATAATATTTTTTCTTTCTTCCTGCTCACAAATATACTGCGGTTTCATTAATATTCGTTGAGCACCAATTTTTGAGGAATTTGTTGTTGAGCAGATCCACGAAATTCAATGTTCATTCAATTGAGAAATAAAATATTTATTTGCATAGGCAATGGTTTAGTCCACAAAATTGTGTATCCTTGAAAACGTCTGTTTTTACAAAATCCATGATGGCAACAAAAATTAAAGAAACCGCAGTAAAGAGTATTTTTCATGAGATATTGAATTAGTTTCTTCTAATGTTCGGTCTTTATTGAGCAGTCATTTCAACCTTGGGTAGAATTATGATAAAATTGTTTATAAATTACAATTTATATTTTATACCTTATTGATAATATTATTATTTAAATTATTTTATACAAACATATGAACACGAGAAAGTGAACCTGAATCAAACTACATGTATATATTCTTGTGATTTTGGTGACATTTGAAAAAGTTTTTCTCACAAATAAGTCATAATTTAAAACACATTGTTTACATGTATTTGATTTTCTTCACTTTACCACTGTAAAACTCAGCCACAAAGAGGTTGTCTCTGGTGTCTACACATAACCCCCATGGACGCTGTAGGTTACAGTTATCAATGTAACGGAGGAACTGTCCATCCTGATCTAGGATGTGGATACAGTGGTTGTTAAAGTCTGCTGTCAGGATCTGACTCTGGCTGTCTGTTGTGATGCCACGTGGATCAAATGATCGCTTGGTAGTAGAGGGATGACCAGTGTATTCAAATTGGAGTTTTCCTGCCTGATTAACCACCACTACTGCACGGGCTCCATAGTCAGCTACACAGATATCCAGGTTCCTGTTTTCACTGATGTATTTAAAGTTACCAGATGAATACAGAGGTTTACCTTCACTATCAAACTGAATGGTTTGTTTCTCTGTGGAGCCAGAGTAACGGACAACTTTTGAATGTCTATAATCATTACTGTCCATGGTAACCAGGAGGTCACCAGAGGAAGTACTACAGACATTGAAAGGTTTCCACCGCTGTAGTCTGAACACTTCCTGTATCTGTTCATTTTTCACTATGTTTACAGTTCTTGTACCAATGTCTGTATAAACTAAATTTCCACTCTTTGTCACTGCTATGTCACATGGTATGTTCCAAGACTTGGTTTGGATTGATTTCAGTAGTTTGCCCTGGAGGTTGTAGAGTTTCATGATTTTATCATAACCACTTGTCCAGATTTCTTCATCACTAAGACAGGTAGCACTCCTTAATGAGTCTTTATACCCAGTGTCTATGGTGGTAATGAGCTCTGGTTCATCAAGCAGTGGTTTGACTGGAGGACAGGATACATCTTCAGGTGTCTTCAATGTGTAGCCATGTTCTTCTGTTGTAATGGACAATGCTGACAGAAAACCAAACATTTGATGGAGCTGTTCTGTGTTGATCTGATGAGGAGAAAAACTTGGTAAAGAAACGTTGACTTTAGGAGGTAAACTTCTGAATTCAGCATTCCTTGAATTGTATGCAGAGGTTAGGGAGACATCATTGGAGTCCAATAATTTCTTTATATAAACTATCCACTGTTTTACATCAGATATAATCTGTATAATTTCTTTTTCCTGTTTATTTAGAGCAGCCAAGTGTTTAGTTTTTATATCATCGATTTTAAATTTCTGTTTGTTGACAACAATGTTAATTTCTCTGTGCCAGTCTTCTCCTTGTTTGGTGACAGCTGATGTCAGTTTCTCATATAGTTTTTCCAAGTTGACTTTTTCAGAGTTTAAATCTGATGCTATTTCTTCATAAGTAGGATAGATTCTTTTTTCCAGTTCTTTGAAATCCTTGTTTAAAATTTCCTTCATGAATCTGGGTATCTGTAAGATATCTGCTAATTCATGTCCATGGTGTTTTTTTGAGGAGAGACAGGTAGAACAGACAGAAATGTCACATTTCTCACAGTAAAGTTCACAATGTTTCTGTGTGTGGTTTGAACATTTTGGGTGGTGAACGTTAGGAGTAGATCTTCTGTGTTTGTATGGTACAATATTGTGTCTTATGGATGAATCAGAGAGATGCTCCCCTACACATGCCTTACACAGGTTAATCTGACAAAGTTCACAATGACTCTGTAATGCAGCTTTTTGACACAGGTCACAGAGGAGGAGTACTTGAGCTCTGTCCAGGGGGTCCATCACTGGGGGTTTGTCAAATGGTTAGATGACCCTGAATGAAGTAAATCGAGACTTGAGTCACTGACTTAAGAAATTTTACGTAATTTCGAAAAAAAATCAATATAAAGTTTTGTTTTATTTGTGAAATTGTAGGACAAAGCTGGTTCAAAAGAAAAGGAATGATCATTTTGTAGTTTAAAAATATTGTGTAAATTTTTTTTATGTTTGAAAAATATTATTATTTGGGAGAAGATGTTAATACTTATTTGTAATATTTACAACAGTCAAAACAATTTTGATGAAGCCAGTATGATCGATCTAAAGTGGCTCTCTCGTGCTTTTAAGTTACATTTATATCTAATGCATATTACTAGACTTGAAATCAGAAATGACACCTGGAAAGATCTTATAACATATTAAATCTTAAATTTTATCTTGTCTCACCTCAAAATCCAACATGTCCTCTCTTATAGTCCCGTACACTACATTATACTTCCTTGTCTTCATTCTAAATATTTACCTGTTCTCCATATTACATGATTTAAATACCTGAGATCTGGTCCGCCTGTGTTGAGAAGTTTAAAAAAGATTAAATATTAGAATCATCCTATCTATCTCCAGTTGTGAATACATCTATTTTTTTATCTGATGGAAATCTTTAATTTTTTTTCTTTAAAAGTTTATTATTTTTGGAACTAATGTACCTGATATTTGTAAGTTTTAACGACGGGTGACTTCGTACATGTAAGGATAAGCGAAAATTGCTACAAAATAGACCCTAACTAGCAAATTCAAAGAATTGGGGTCCCCCGCTTTTGGTGTCTTTGTGGGTGAGATGTTATTTTTTATAACATATCGTGTGTAATATGAACATCTTATCATATGTCATTTATTTAGAAAGTAACATTGAAGTTGATTTTTTTTGAAGGATGAAAACCCTAATCCTGACCCTTAAAAAGTCATGGAAAAGTAAAAAAAAATCTTAAAGTAGGTCTCCAAGGTCAAGATCAAATGGTCAAAGTTTTTGATATCCAATGAAAGGTTTTTTCACAAAAATAACATATGTGAAGTATGAAAGCCCTAGCCCTTACTGTTCAAAAGTTATGGTCAAGATTAAAGTTTTTTCATAAGTACGTAAATCTTTAAGGTCAAGTTCAAAAGGTCAAAGTTGTTGATATCCAATTAAAGGACTTGCCACAAAGAATACATATGTGAAATATAAAAATCCTAGTATCTACCGTTCAAAACTTGTGACCAAAGTTAAAGTTTTTTAAAAAGTTGTTAAAAACTCCAATGTCAAAGTCAAAGGGTAAAAGTTGTTGGTATCCAATCAAAGATCTTCACAGAATAATTACATTTGTGAAGTACGAAAGCCCTAGCCCTCACCGTTCAAAAGTTATGGTCAAGGTTAAAGTTTTTTCATAAGTACGTAAATCTCCAAGGTCAAGGTCAAAAGGTCAAGGTTGTTGGTATCCAATGAAATGGCTTGCCACAAGGAATACATATGTGAAAAATATAAAAGTCCTAGTATCCACTGTTTAAAAGTAGTGACCAAGGTTAAAGTTTTTAAAAAGAAGTTAAAACTCCAAGGTCAAAGGGTAAAAATTGTTGGTAAATCAAAGGTCTTCTCACAATGATTACATATGTGAAGTACGAAAGCCTTAGTCCTCACTGTTCAAAAGTTATGGTCAAGGTTAAAGTTTCTTTCGTAAGTTCGTAAATCTCCTAGGTCAAGGTTGTTGTTATCCAATGAAAGGTTTTGCCACGAACAATAAATATGTGAAATATGAAAGTCCTAGTACCTACTATTCAAAAGTTATGCCCAAAGTAAAAGTTTGGATTTTTTGTGTAAAAATATGTCAAACTCCAAGGTCAAGGTCAAAAGGTCAAATTTGGTGGTACCCAAAGAAAGGTCTTGTCACAAGAAATACACATGTGAAATATGAAAGTCATAGCTCCACTAAATCAAAAGTTATGGGCAAGGTTAAAGTTTTTGTGACGGACAGACTGACAGACTGATCGACTGACAGACTGACGGACAGACAGACAGACAGACAAATGAGATTTAATTTCCCCTCGCTTTTGCGAAAGCGGGGGACAAAAACAGACATTTTTCTTTTAATTGCAAAAATAGTCAACATCTGGAATACATAAATTTAAAGTACATGTATGTACATGTACAAAGTACGAATATGTTTTCAACATAATATTTTTTTAAATCTCCGCAAGATAATGAGGGCGCCCACTGTTTTGAAAATATACGACAAGGAATGCATTTAATTTAGATTTTAAAAGGAAAATTACTTTCACTGTATGAATTATTTTATCACTAAATTAATTTTTTCCAGGTCCTTAAACAGCCCTTTAATTGCGAGTCCTTTTCTGACCTTGTCAAAGGTTAGTGGGAGGGGGGGGGGTCCCCTTCTCATCTTTTTTTAAAAGTTAGACATAATACATGTATAGGCATTGAAAATTGGGGCATAGCCCCCCTCCCCATCTTCACTTTCAACAGGCACCTTTCAGTATAATCAAAGAAGGGTAAGTGGCAGTGTTTCCAAGGGAAAAAATGTTAACTCCCCCAACCAACCCCCACGAAATAGGATTTCCAGGTTTGTACAATGATCATTTTTAGCTCTACTGGTCATAGATCAGAAGAGCTTATGCGATTGTAATGCGTCCGTCAGCCTTCCGTCTAGCTGTCTGTCTGTTAACAATTTTTCAAAATGCTACTCCTCATACAATTTTGCATAGGCGCTCCCCATGTAATTCTGTAAATGACGTATGATAAGTATATATATATATATATATAGGTCTACATCTCTATACTATAAAAGTATAGTGGGGTAGACCTATATATAATTATCATACGTCATTTACAGAATTACATGGGGAGCGCCTATGCAATTTTGTTCTGATTTCAGTATAACTTGGCACACAAGTAGACTATACTAGGATACATAATTCTATGCATGGGTTTTTGCTTTCGATGAACGGTGTTGCCGTGGTTACTAAAAATAGAATTAAATTACTGTGAAATTCTTTCAAAATGTAAATACAGTTTTGGTCCGATTTCAATATAACTTGGCACACAAGTAGACTATTCTAAGATACATAATTCTGTGCATCGGTTTTTGATTTCGATGAACGGTATTGCCATGGTTACTAAAAAATGAAATTTCTGTGAAATTCTTTCAAATGCTACTCCTCCTACAGTTTTTGTCCGATTTCAATACATGTATAACTTGGCACACAAGTAGACTACACTAAGATACATAATTCTGTGCATCGGTTTTGATTTCGATGAACATTGTTGCCATGGTTACTATAAAATGAAATTTCTGTGAAATTCTTTCAAAATGCTAGTCCTCCTACTGTTTTGTCCGATTTCAATATAACTTGGCACACAAGTAGACTACACTAAGATACATAACTCTGTGCATCGATTTTTGATTTCGATGAACGGTGTTGCCGTGGTTACTAAAAATGCTAAATTTACTCACATGTGCAATTTTTGTCATATGAATTGATTTACTCATATGCAAATTTCGCACAGTTGAGTAAATTTACACCTAGTCAGGACTAGGTGCAAATTAACTTTTGCATACACTTTGTAGCAAATTATTATTATTATTATTATTATTATTATTATTATTATTATTATTTTATTAATTTATAAAGCGCAAAATCACATTTAGTTTCTATGCGCTGTACAATGGTTTTTGCTAACATTTAATAACAATATATCAATAAAACCTATAAATTTGATATTGAAAGTAAATAATCAATAAAACAAAGAAGGACCTCATATAAAACATGGTAGTAAGATGAAATTGGTTAACATAGACAGGCAAAATAAAATGAAAATAAAAACTGATATATACACAGGATAGTTATTCTGAATTTGAGTTTACGAGAGGTTACACATGGAGTCCTTGATGTTGTACTGGAATTTTACATATATTCCATTCATACGACATGATTTGCATACCTAAGTATATTTTACTCATATGTAAATTAATCACATGTGCAATTTCTGTCGTATGAACTCATTTGTTCTCATGTAAATTTTGCACAGTTGAGCAAATTTACACCTGGTGAGGACTAGGTGCAAATTAACTTTTTCATACATGTTGTAGCAAATTATTTGTTCTTGTGAGTAAATTTTGTCGTATGAACACGCAGCAAATTTACTTATGTACATGTATGTTTATTGCATAAATCTACATTTTAAGTGTTGTTTCGGTTGTTAATGCATTGTAAAGTGTATAATATCAGTCTATTTTTAAAAAGGGAAACAAGCTAGATCCAAATAACTACAGACCCATTTCTATTTTACCGACATTATCAAAAATTATAGAAAAACATGTGGCAAAATATGTACGATTACTTGTTTCAGACTTTGGTCTGTTAATAAAATCTCAATCAGGTTTCAGAGAATTGCACTCATGTCAAACAGCCCTTACAAAAATTACAGATAAATGGTTATATGAAATGGACCAAGGCAAACTTGTTGGTACTGTCTTTCTCGACTTCAGTAAGGCATTTGACTTAGTAAATCATGAAATTCTTCTAAAAAAGCTACAGTGCTATAATTTTAATGAAATAACTTTACATTGGTTTAGATCGTATTTAAGTGACAGACTTCAAAGTGTACATCTGTCTAACAAAGAATCATCTTATCAGCAAGTCACAGCGGGAGTTCCACAGGGGTCAATACTAGGACCTCTTTTGTTTTTACTGTACATTAATGATCTCCCACTTTATATCAAAAATTCAAACATAGATTTGTTTGCCGATGATGCCACTTTACATGTTTCAGGCAAAGATTCCCAATCTATTGTAAATTCATTATCAATGGATATTGTTTGTATAGAAAAATGGTGCACTCAAAATTAAATGATACTTAATGCCTCAAAAACTAAATGCATGTTAATAGGGACACATCAGAAGAGATCAAAATTCTTAGACCATGATTTTCCTTTATTTGTTTCGAACCCGAAATTAGACAGTGTAACACATGAAAAAATTCTTGGGGTATATTTAGATAATTCTTTACAATATAATGTACATATCGACCATGTGTGTAAAACTCTGTCACGTAAAATTTCAGCACTCCGTAGAATTAAAAAGTATCTTCCTCTCCAAACAAGCAAGTTGTTTTATAATGCATACATTATGCCTACAATTGATTACTGCCTAACAATTTGGGGAAATACGTCCAGATCAAATCTTGACAGAATTCATAAACTTCAAAAACGTGCTGCGAGGTATATTTTAGATGCTCCCCCTGATGCACCCTCTAGACCTCTTTTTGATGAACTTGATTGGCTTACTGTTTATGAACAGCTTACTGTAAATAAATATGTATTGTTATATAAATCCCTCTTTAATTACTGTCCTACTTATTTACATGAAATGTTTAAATTTCAAATTAATAGCCAATATACTCTTCGATCTGAATCAAATGTTGATTTGTGTGTACCAATTCATAAATGTAAACTTTTTGAAAATTCCTTTCAGTACTCTGGTGCCATTTTATGGAATGCTTTACCAGTGCACATAAAAATGTCACCAACTCTAAATGCTTTCAAGAAACAAGTAAAACTTTATGTAAAACAATGTCAGAATAATTTGTGATTCATGTTTATTTGTATTTGTATATTTATGTATATATTTATAATAAGTCTGTATATGTATAACTATGTATCTTATATTGTTGATTGTCAGAAGGCCCTGGGGAAGAATAGTGCTTGCACTAATCAGGTTACCTTCTTTAAATAAAGTATTATTATTATTATTATTATTATTATTATTATTATTATTATTATTATTATTATTATTATAAACATGGCGGCTAGAAAGGAAAAGGAAAAAAAATGGATTCTTTTATGGCCATTTTTGCTGTACATGTACTTCAAGGACAGCTGAAAGTAAAAATTTAGAGTTTTGATAAGGGTAGTGCTTTAAGGACTTTAAAGGATACGCCGGGTTGTACTAGCATAGATATTGCAACAAATGGCTTTTTCAACTCTGAAAACAAGGATTCACACTATATCTCCAGTCTCCTCTGAGATAAATTTGAATTTTCAAAATCGTGCCCATCTTGCACCCTTTCTGGCAAACCTATGATTATCCCTCTAAATTATAAAAAATATAGCTGTGGTCGCACAAACATGTGTCCTGCAGGATCCATAAGTAGTCCCCATACTATTCAAGTACAGTACTGAGTAGTCTTCATGGGAATGCTCCGGAGCTGTGATAGGTATAGGCATTGCATCAATCGGGCGGACCCCACTACAGACTGACTTTCTTCGACCTTTCTTTGATTTTAAACCAAGGTAAGCTACTGACATATAAATTGATGTTACAGGAAATTCAACAACACTGTTGAAATAAGCATTTTAAGTATTCCATGATTCATGGGGATTCGTATTTATTTCCAATTCACATTTTCTTTTAATTTTTTTTCCTGGAAAATATGTGTAACATTCAGGCAGATACTTTATAATGAACTCGCAAACTTGATGCACTGTGGATTACCACACACCAAAAAAATTATTCTACTGAAGACGCCAACCAGTAGCCAGCCATCTTTTTCTTAACACCCAACGGCTCTTCTATAGTCTTAAGGACCGAGACCAAAGCATTATCAAACTTTAAACAGTGATTTTAATAAATAATTCTTTTTTTCGTGTTTAAAATTTTTCTAAAAGTTCGCTTTTATTCGTACCAAAAAAATAAATTTATAGGATTACCCTTTAGTTTCTTTGAGGAACATTCAAAAGTTAGTCTTTTACCGAAATAGTCAAAAAATAACCTTTTTTCTATAAAAATCCACAATTTCGATAAAATTCTGAATCTTTGGATCTCCTTATTTTATAGGAAAATACAAGGATTTACTTACAGTACATAAATCTCGTCTGTACTCATAGCAAATTAACTTTTACTTACGTGTGTATATTTACTCATATGTAAATTTGCACACATAAGCAAATTTTAGTCGTATGAATGAGGTAATAGACATTGAAAATTGGGGCTTACCATCGGAGGGGGGGGGAGCATGCAGGTTCAATTTGCTATCTATATATAAAAACAATGTTGAATGACTGAGATACTTACTCGTCTTCTTCTTATTCCCATTAAGGATTAATCAATACAGGTTAATTATAAAGTTTTTTCGATTATATATGTTTAACGAATAAATTCTCTTAATTACTAAAATTGAAGTCTAGAAATTTTGTTCAATACATTTTTTTTAAAGTGTTAAATTTCTCCATGGTTAAAAATGTTGATGTACACTCTTAAAAAACTTTGAATTTTTTTTTTCAAAGTGCATTGAGTATGTCCAAAATTTAATTTTAACGCACTTTGAAAAAAATTTTCAAAGTGCGTTGATTTTGTTTCAATTTTAACGCACTTATTTTCGACGTGCGCAATTTTAATTTTCAAAGTGCGTTGCCTCACAGCTCTATTTTTTTAGGCCAAGATTAAAGTTTTCAAATATATCTCAAACTATAATGTCAAGAACTATAATTAAAACATGATAAGGACTTTTAAAATGACCCCCCCCCCCCTTCCCATTAAAAAAAGGTCCTGTCACAAAAATAACACTCAAGGAAAATGAATGAGAGAATTCCTAGCTAGTACCAATAATTGAAAAAAATTTGGGGGGTTAAAGTTTTAACTTAAGTACATGTAGATCATACTCCAAGGTTAAGATATTTAGAGTACTAGTAGTTACATGTAAAGAAGAATCAGTTGGTACCAAATGAAAGTTCTTCTCAAAAGGAATACATATGTTTAATGTGAAAGTATCAACTGTACAGGTACAGTTTCAATACAAAGTAAGCCCGATATTTATCTAAAATATGAAAGTGACTTTGCCTCCGTCGCCCGGAAAGATTTTGAGATTTGTGATTTTTTATAACAGTTTACAAAATATATATACAAAATTAAAGTGGGGGAGGATGGCAGACAATATTTTCTAAAGGAAAATAAGCACAGAAATGAGTCATTTTGAGGCTTTTCTGCATTAAACTTAGAAATGCACCAAATTAATGACATCATACTACAAGAAAGGTCCTCATTCATGCCATATTCTTTCATGATTTATATATTCATCTACTCAACTATTGTTTCAGCCAATATCATAACTTTTAAAAAACATTCAATTTTTAGGGCACATAAAAGCTAAAATTGTACCTTTTTCTTTGACTCCACAAAATTATGTGATTTTACAATATAATGAAACAACGGTTTTTTTGTTTAGTATTTTATTGCTGTAGTTTATTTCGTTGTTTGCTGGACTCTTTGTGTTGAGATTATCGTTATTTGGTGGACACTTTATAATGAGATGGTCGTAATCTGCTGGACTCTTTGAGTTGAGATTGTTGTTATCTGCTGGACTCTTTGTGTTGAGATTGTTTTTCGTAATCTGCTGGACTCTTTGTGTTGAGATTGTCGTAATCTGCTGGACTCTTTAATTGTTTGAGATTGCCGTTATCTGTTGGACTCTTTGTGTTGAGATTGTCGTT
>NW_026925317.1:0-25538 GCF_032062105.1 Saccostrea cuccullata
TGGAATTTGATGAAACTTTCACAGAATCTTTATTACATATTGCCATTGTGCACCTCCTATTTTACTTTTTGATCCGAAACATAATTTGGGTTTTCCGGCCATAGGAAAACATGGACTTTTTCACCAGTTATAACCATATGGGAGGCGGGGGGTATCATTTAGTGAGCTCATTGCTCACAGTACCTCTAGTTTTCTCTTGTGCTGGCGTCTTGACATAGTTTCCACAAGAGCATGTGAAACCAGAATGTATACATAAAATAGTTTTGTTTTCATTTTTCTAAACTAAATAAGGGTGAAATAATTCATATATCAAAATATTTTTAAAATGAAAGCGCTATGTGACAAAGATTTTCAGGCCTGTATCCGTTGAGGGGACAACAAAGAAATGTTACTTCGGAAGGAAAGGGGGGGGGGGGGGGCAAATAAAATTTACTTGTTACGAATAAATTAAAAAGGTTCCAGACCAATGTTTAGTTACCACAGGTGCTTAGGGACGGGGAAAATCCATTCCCTCTAATACTTAAACAGAACGTTTTGAATTTATTATAGGCTTAAACTAGCCTTCTTTCCCTTAAATTTCAAATTTTTTCGGTTGTAATACTTTATGAATATTTCAAAGAAAAGTATTATTTAAAAGTAAAAAAAAAACCCATTGGGGTACGGAACAACTTAGAGGGTTGGGTGGGGGTGAGTTCCAGCACCTGTGATAGCCACATATTCGGATTCCCACGGATGATATACATCCGACGATGACATAATTTCTGTTGTTCCGTTCATTGTTCATTATAGTATACGAGGAAAGAAATTTATATTCATTTACATTTGGGGCTTTTTTTTCATTTAAGGAATATTTCAACTTATGTTATACGATATAACATAACTTAGGGCAGTTTACGCTTTACAAACCGTGTATTTAACATAAACAAAATCGCCGCGTGCCCGCTTCAAACGGCTATGCAATGTAAAAAAAAAGAATTCTATACTTGTCTTATGTGATGAATAAGAAACAACACATAAAATAGATTTTCCGCTGTTAAATATTTTTGGGGGAAATATTGAGCACACTCAGTAAAAAGCATTAAGTACAAATTACATGTATGTACATTAGTTAGCTTCTGCGATGATCCCTTGTCAGTGGTGTAACTTATTTTAATTTCCACTTTCACCCTTCCTGGCTTCGGACGAAACAGTATCAGTCGAAGAATGATCAATTTGCGTCTTTTCTTAACTCAAATATACAAAGCCTATTCTTAACAGACAGATCTACGCATAACTCTGATATATCAACTTTTCTGTTCCCAAAAATTTGCCATAACTTTGATAATCAAGAGCACTTTTTACTATACTAATGTAACTAGATTTTGTCGAGCGTCTCTAATGACGTCACAAGAAGGGGAAGTGACTCTATTGATGAACGTTATTTTTAGCGACTATTGAACAGGTAAATAAAGAAAACAACCAGGTTTAAAATTATACGAATATTGCAATTCCTTCTTTTTTACCATTGTTTACAACATATATTATATACAAGTATATCTATTTCCTTTGATATTTGACCTTTAAATGTATAAAATTTCTTTAAAATTATAGGTAAAATAAACAGTTAATTAAGAACTCATAATTTATTTAATTTCCTATACTTATAATCAGGCTTGGGGCGAATTACATTGTAAAGTAATGCATTGCATTACCATTACTTCAACAATTTGGACATTAAATTACCATTACCATTACTCTATTTTCTGAAAGTAATGCATTACATTACCATTACTTTAGCAAAGTAATGCATTACCATTACCATTACTTTTGGAGGTTTTTAAGAATAGAAATTTATACAAAACGTTGTGATTTTTTTTCTTAAGCATGTATCCACCCTCTTCAAAACAAACATGATAAATTATAATACAAATTTGAATTCAAGTTTTTGTACATATTACAGTGTTTATAACTTACATTTACAGAAATGTGTTATATAACACATGTACAATATCCACTTTTTGTGTAACTATTAATGTCATGAAGCAATTCAACTTTTGGGGAACATTAACCCCTGCCTAAAATATCTATAATAAAGCATGAAGGCTATTTTTATTGGTACCTTATGAAAAAAGTAAATGCATTGCAAACTTCTTGAAAAGATAGAAAGGGTGTACATTTTGATCTGCCAACCATAGAATGCCTGCATGTCTTCTATTTTCTTTGGTACAGTGGAGTTTTCATGGTCAGTACAAGTTAGACCAGCTCAATCAATGTTTTATAAACACAGTCCGGAGAAAGGGGCTGATAATTTGGAGTATTTTCCAAACAATGCATTGATTTAATTGTTACATAACCCAGAGGCATACTGTGTTTTGATGACAATTCCTAGCAATTCAAATGGTGGCAATTATCAGTTTACAGTGTACATTAATTTTTTTTGAAATCTTTTGAAATTGAATTTTGAAAATTTTGAAATCATTTTTTATTTAACAGAATATATGAAAAGGTGTATTCAAATAGATCTTATCTGACTTTGATTTTTTGAGGTAAAGTTAGAAACAATTAAACAAGAATTGCTCTTCCCTTTTAAACCTTGTTCGTTTTTACAAAGTCAATGTGTTTAAAAATTAAGCATCCTATGTATTGTTGTGCAGTTCCAAAGTTTTTATGATATTGTTTCAAATATGGAAGCACTCAAACCTTTGTCATTTTTCAATTTGTTTCCTGTTTCTGCGTACCATTATACATACAATATACTGTAAAATATGCTTTAGTGAACGCGCTAATAATAAATTCACACTTGCAACGAATTGAATTACATTCCCTGTGGGGCTTTAAAATATACTATGTTCTTGACGAATATAACGAATAGCGTTTATGACGACGTCAAATCCAAAATAAGCGTGTTTTACTGTACACAGCTGTTAACAACAGTATTCCCATGATTGAAATAGACTCAACTGCATTAAAATAATACTCCAAGGGTCGAGGTAATGCTTCTAATGTAATGGCTCGTGCAATGACGAGCTGGGGGACTTTTCCTTTACAAAATCTAGAACATGTATCATGAAGTACATGTATCGTGGGGATATATCATTTTATTATGGTACAGTGACTATAATCGTCACAAATTTAGATGAGATTCCATTTTGACTAAAATAAATGAAATAAAATAAAACATAAACTGTACTTATGAGACATTATAAATATTTATTTATTTATTTTTGAATACGATCTATCTTCATTATATATTTTATTGTTTCATTTCTTATTTATTTTTTAATTATATAAGTATTTTTTTTTTAAATTTACATTGAGAGGTTCGATTGTCTTAAAAGATTATCTGTTTTATATACTTGATAATCCAACGAATGACTGAATTTGATTTTTTCTAGAAACAGTCCTTTTGTGTGTTTTTGAATTGATATGAATAACAAATTGAATTGAATATTATTTAACGTTTTGATTTTCTTGGAAGTGCCCTTTTTTAAACACAAATGGAAACAAAACTAGGGTTAAATAAAAGCATGTATTTCACATTAATTTATTTTAATTGTGCTTACATTACGTTACATGTACGCTTCTGAAATATTAAAAATATGTTTTACTGTATATGTATCATCTTTCACTTTAAGCTTAATTTAGCTGCTACTTCAACTGTTCTAGAGAAACTCTCTAGTGCTCATCATCAGGAAATACTGAAAGATATACTAATATATTTTGAAATTCTTAAATATTTCTCAGAAAACCTTTTTATGTCTTGCAATGAATTTTGTACTTTTTTCACAAAAATTCTTTTTTTTTCTTACTTTTGTTTTCTTAGAAGATTTTTATTTTTAAACAGAAATCGAAAACTAATAAAACAGATTAGACCAAAATGTCAGCATGTCATTTTTTATTGTCATAAAAAGAAAAAGATTGAAGACCCTTTATTAGGTTTGCAAAGAAATGACGCTCTGTTAAAAATATGAGTTTTTGAATGCCAAAATTAAGTCTTAATTATAGTTTAAAAGATGAGCATTGTTAAATTATTAAACTCTCGATAAAAAATGAAATTCTGTTTAAGAACGGAAAAAAATTATAAGGTATAAAATTTAAATAGTGAATCAGATAAGCCTTGTGTACTCATCGATCTCATTGTTTTTTTCTTTTATTTATACTGATATATATCAACTATTGTGGTTAACTTCAAATTTAAAATGATAAATATTTCACTTATTCAACAGTCTTGTTTAAAGCCAATACAATTTTATCAGCAATTCTACCACGATTATTCAAAACATGAAAGGGAGCCGCTGGACATTATTCTCCAATAGATCACGAACGTCATCAAAAAATTATCAGATCAGAAACATGTATCAAATTAAAAAACTTCAAATGCATGTTTGGCTGTAGAATGAAATACTTGTTTAGACCGCATCGATATGTCGTCTTTATAAGAAATAAACACTGTAAATTTCATAAAGTTACTGATGAAGACGGTTTTTATAGCTAAGCGGGGCTATTCCACAGACCTCCCTACACATTAAACAACATGACTTTAGCTGTAAAACAGGAACATGATTTTGTTATTGTATATTCGTTTTAACTAATCAATTCATATAACGAACAAATTTGTAATTTAAAAAAGGCTATTTTCAATGTAACTTAAGCTCAGATCGTCTGCATTCCTAACACAGGTAAGCAAACAAATTGTACCTCTGGTGTTAAATAAGACAGCGTAATCGAGACATGGTGACCTAATTCGTTTCTCTATAGAGGAAACGATCAGCCGTATTAATCGGTCTTGGTAGAATATAGATAATGTCCTTGTTGTCGTGAATGATGCAGAATAACCTCCTCGGTCTCGAAATGTTGTTTGAAATATAAAAGCCTCGGCTAACGCCTCGGCTTTTATCTTTCAAACAACAAGTCGTTGACCTCGGAGGTTATTCTGAATAACACGAAAACGCGGACATTATTTCTTAAATATACAATTTATCCTTTAGTCATATGCTGACTGATGTTTTGCATAAAAATTGTAATTTCTTTATTTACACACTGAATTGATGACGGATATCTGTTATTTCTATATCATTACAAGATTCACACTGCAGATGTGACCGGTCGGCAGAGGTTGTTCTCTCCTCCATGGCACCTGATCCCACCTCTGATGTTTTTGAGGTCTGAGTTTTCCTTGCTCTTATTTTGTATTGTTTATTGGACTTTTGAGTTTGAATACTTATAGTCTGTTTGTTATTTTGCATGAATAATCCATTCATACTTTTCCTTGGACTCAAGTTCAGACTCGAGTAAGAGTGAGCACTCGAAGCTTGAAACCTCTTAACCCAATTTTGAGGTTTTCAGAGTCCTATGATTGTTATCTTCATATATTTTATGTATACTCTTCATAGGACTCAAGTAAGTGTGAACAGTCAACGTTTGAAACACCCAATTCCAATGTTGATGTTTTCAGAGTAATGTGTTCATCATTCTTTTTATCTATTGTTTTATGTGATTCACTACTTTCTTTTCGTTACATATACCATTAGATACATTTGCATTGCTTTAGCCTTTATATGCATATTCATCTATACTGAAATGTAGAGTATTTTTTCTTATAAGCAATTATTCATCCTCCCTGATTCTCGAAATGAAAGATAAGCATTATACAATCAATCAATGCAGCATCCGTTTTTCTAGCTGTCTGTTTGTCCGTTTGTATATATATTTTTTTGTTTACATCCGTTAATGTTGGTGTTTACCTTTAAATAAAGTAAAATGTATGTTTCATATATCACAACATTAAGTTTACTATCACTGACCATGAACTAGATAAAAATACTTTTACTACGAAATAAATACAAAGTCTAAATGAATGTTGTTTTTTATATCAAATATAAACCAAAACATTTTATGTGATTCTAAATTAGTCTGTTTATTTTGTTTATTTTGGTATTCATTTTTTTTGCAAAAATACAATAAATGGTATGTATTATATATTTTTGTTTGCAACATTCACACGTAAAGATCCGTGAACACCTGATGCTTAACAATAACAAGGAAGAAACATTGTCGTGATGTAAATCGAAAATAAATACACATGCTTTTACGTGCCCATATAAGTAAATATGCATATATTTATGTTAATCGTACATGAAAATAATAGAAAAATAAGGTCACATGAGAATACAATACATGTGTATATACCTTTCTCATATCACTTCCACAGCTATAGCTTTTATTAAACCGGATACCAAAACAATTTCATATAGAGGAAGGAGTTATTTGTATAGGAGAGCTGAATTATTTGTATTTAGAAAGCTGAATTTATATAAAACAAATTACATGTATTGTAATTTTTTTTTTGAAATCCATTAAGAATCTACGATGTTCAAATTTCTATAACACACATTTGACTTTGTTACGGCGCCTTAGAATACACAGAAGGAACTATAAGCGTTTTCAAAACTTAAGAACACCAATATAGAAATGCTTTATTTCTAATTTTATGAAGCATTATAAACCTGATAAATTAACATAAAATAGAACATATGTGCTTTTGAAATTAAATAGGATCCTTAATTTTTTCCTCGTAATGTTTGTTTGCTTTTTTAATATTGCAACCTTACAAACAGCTCTAATCTGTTAAGCACACCGGTTTTCAAGGGCGTTAAATTCATATTCAAGATTAACATAATAAACAATTATGATGAGGGAAAATAAGAAAATAAAAATATAACCATTAAGCACATATTTTGGGATGTCGTCAGTCATATAATACACCTGGCCGTGCTGAAAAATTATCATACCTCATTAGCACACGGTTTTCAATTTTTCGGCACGGCAAGGTGTGCTATAAGGTTCATAAACCCTCTGCTCACTCATATGAAATTTTTCTTCAACTTTTATGATTTTCCAAAGGAAATGTATATGCTGAATAAAATACAAACAATTATAGCAAATGCTTGCGAAAGGAAAAAAAATTTTGACAAAAAGGGCGCTTAATCTTGACAAATTTATAAAGGAATAATAGACATTTGTGTCATTAGGAGTTATCTCTCTTATCAGAGTATCAATGTACCTTAAGATTGTTTTAACATAGAATACGTGATATTCTAAATAAAATATAAATGCTCTATTATTATAATTTAAATAAAAAAATGTAAAAAGAAATGTACTCTCCGGTATATAAAAAGACAATATGCTTATATTTTAAAATCGCTTAAGTATGTTTAAGTATTGGTTTTTCTCAGAAAATAACTTAAAATCATTATGAAAATATCAAGGCTTAAAGTATTTTCTCTTTTAAGTAAACATAAGCTTTATTTTAAGAAAATTGATTTTTCTTTCTCGCGTCATTGATCAATTTCTTCACGATCAAAGATACATGTAGATACAAAACTATAAAGTTGATTTTTTTTATTATTTGAATAACATCATTAAAAATAGTAAATTCGAAGTTTTTTAACTCTCATGTTGAACATTTGATCTACAACAACTCCCATATATTGCTAAATTGACTTTATTTGACTAGTTTTCACTTTAAACTTATGTCCAAAGGTTTTTCTGACAAATTGTTACAAATTAAAGAGTTCCACACATGGGTATTTGGAACATTATTATTTGTTATCTGGATAAAATAAATACATAAAAAAAAATTATAAATATGATTTTTATTTTGAAAATAAACTTTATTTTAATTTTTTAAAATACATTTTGAGAAATGTAATTCTGATAATGAAATGAAAAGCTTTTCATTCACAAAATGTTCATTATATGTTCAGAATATAAAAAGTTATTATGAAACAAAGACTTTGTACTTTATATGAAAATGATTAGACGCCTTTTTACACTTTGTTCACTTGTAATTATAATTTTAATATTGTGGGAACTTTTGAAATGTTCATTAATACTACGCATCCAAATTACTGAATTGTTAAAAAAATATATGCATTTAAATGTATTATCAGTTATTTTTAAGAAAAGGTTAAAAACACTAAATGTTCAGTATTTAACAAATACAGATGTGTATTTGGATTTTATTTCCTGTTTCTGGGTCTTATACAAAATACAAAGAAGCCTTTTTCATTTTGAAAAATTAATTATGCAGAAAAGCTTCACAGGAAAATGACAAACGTTCATTTTTCTGATAGAAAATTTTCCTTTAAAACCCTTGCACACATATTGTTAAACCATGTATTGTAGGAATAAAAAGAGTTATTATTTAACAGTGTGAGTTGTTATCACCAATATATAATTGATTAGACGCCTATTTGACGAAACTGCTTTGGAATTATAATTTCAATATTCGTGGGAATAAAACAACGCGTCACTTATTCGATAGACAACAACGGACTTATTAATAAATAAAAAAAATATATTATTTAGATGAAGACAGAACAAAGATTACTCATTCATGTCTGTGAATTGAACTTTGTGTTTATGTTATTTACAAATTTCTTGATTACCTTTTGAGGTATAATCCTCTTTTAACTTTGACTGCTAATAAATTATCTTCAAAGAGCAAGATGTTGCATATTTTCTAAGATTTATTTCAAAAAATTAATTAAATCCATGTACACGTAGAATCATTCAACACATCATTATAATTTGAACTATATTCAATTAATATTTTACAGGTATTTATTTTACAGATAAAACATCCGTCAGAAACAGACACTTAATTTGCAATACAAAATATTTAAGAATTTGCAATGAAAAATATCAACAAAACATAATGGAATAGAATCAAAACAATTGGAAAGACAAGATATTTCCTCCTACAGTACGAGTTTCGGTTAAGATCATACTTATGTATTTAGAGATATATAAGTAGGTTCTTCTCCTTTACGACTTATTCAGGACATTTCAACTTAGCAAAAGCAGGCACTTATTTTATTCAAATAGCACGGTCTTACAAGTCATGGTTATGTTACAAATATATATACAAAATACATGTAAATGACAGTATTCATATCGAAAAAGTGATTTCAAATAGAGATGACCAATTGTTACATGTACATGTAGATTTAAAGAAGTTTTGTTAAACATAAAGTACTTCTATATCTTGTACATTTGCTTTTTAATTACAACTAAGTAAATATCTTAAAATCTTGAACTTTTTACAATAGCTGATATTGGTTCGTACAATGTTAGTCGCTTTTGACAGTTCAAGTTTGTATATCGTACGACATTAGAGAGGTCTATCAAAAGATGTGTGCCATATATGTTATTTAAGCTTCGATCATATGATGTGTGGCAAATATGTTATATAAGCTCTGATCATAAAAATCTAACGTATTTCATATGCAGTACGGTTTCCTATTAATAAAAGAATTTTATTTATAACGTTTTGTTTCTTTCATCTCTTTTGCTATAGTTTTCGGTTGACTTTAAAGTAAGTGATTTTTTTTAATTTCGAAAGCACAAAACAAACTTTATCTCGAAATATATATGAAAACTATCGAATACCGAATAATACTTTCTAGTGTGTATTTTCCCGTATATGAAGAAATATAAGATTTGGACCCTATTCATTTTTTTCATTATCTTGTTCATAGTTACACAAACTGTGCAAAATTCTATTTATTTTTTGTTGAAGAGGTATAATTGGAATCTTAAAAAATGAGCAATGTTTGCGCTATTAAGATGAGTATATGACCACTTATTTGAAAAGACTTCTACTTGTTCTGAAATTGATTACGTGGAAACGCTGAGTCGACTTATTCATATAATGCAAATACCAACTCAAACAAAGCAAAAAAGGAATTCTTTTGAGGATAAACTTTAACAGACTTGATTGTAACACGTAGGTAAAAAATTTTTTTATTTTTTCAACTTCACACATTTTTTTAAATTAAACAACACTTGTACAAAACAAAGACACTTTTAAGTTTAATTGTATATAATTGAATACTTTTTTTTCGATTATACCCCAGTAAAAGTATTGTAAACCACCATTTAATTGTTTCCCGGAGCTATTTTCTGTGGATAAATTTGGTTTATGTGTTTTTCTGGATAATTTACCAGTCAATGCTATATTTTCTGGAAATATGCTATTTTCAATTAAGTAATCAAGGTCTGCCAGGATGATTTTTAAAAACCTTAATAATTTGAATAAAATATATTTTACATATTTTTTGCGTAGTCATACTTAAAAAACAAGTTGATGAAACAAGAACATCAACAGTCTCGCTTAAAGTCATAATCTCTTCAGTTCTATGGTCAATACAATGACCCTTTCAGCAAATGTAATTTATCATTGAGTCAAAGGCTGTTTTAATATTTTAAGCAAATTGTTAGTTTATTATTTACACAGTGAATTGATGACGAATTTTTTCCGGCGGGTGTGACCAGTGGACAATGGATGCTCACTTCTCCATGGCACCTGATCCCTTTTTTGACCCAGTGTTTGCTCTGCTGCTACTTTGTTTTGTTTAATGGACTTCTGACTACTGTTTATCTCCATATTTGTTATAAAATACAATATATGCAACACACAATTTCCAATTTTTCAAGACAGGATAATGCATGTATTATAATTCCCTTTTCTAATCAGGTTTTTTTAAAATTCATAATGCTTCGTGTTTTCCATCGCCGTGGTGAAGATTATCTTCATCGTTGAACTAGCGTCTCTCTGGGTGGAAAATATATAATTTCTACAATTATATATTGTCTTGTCGAAGAATTCCAGGTAAACAATTTCTTTGTTTTATTAATTGAAGTTGTGATAAGTTATAAGTGATTTTTTACAATATTTCAAAACTTCAAAAGAAAGCATGACTTTCATATTAAAATGTTAATGTGCATTTTGAAATATATGCAAGTCTCTCAGGTGATCCACTGTCATGTCTACTAAAATCTTGATGTATGTTCCAAAATCGATTTATTGAGGAGGAGGATTAAAAATGTTAACTAAATTTTATTACGATAATTTTATTTCTAGGTTAACTGAAATAGAACTTTTTACTCATAGGCGGAGGCAGAGAATCAAAACACTGACAATAAAGGTTTTTTTTTCATTTTCAAGTCCCCCCCCCCTCATTTCTCTTCAGTATACATTGTACTTCTCTATGCATAGCTGGACTCCCGGTTGACAAGAAAAGTGATGAAAACCATTGATTTTACTGATAATATTTGATTATGTATTTAAAGCTTATATCATCTTTCTAATAGAGAAATATATTTTTTTAATTATCAAAATAAGTTGACACTTTATGAAATTGTTTAAAGAAATAAGAATGAATAGGATGATAAAAAAATAAATACATATAACGTATGTCTCTTTTTGCCTCTTAAGTTTTTCTTTCACTATATCAAGTTTACCTATTTGCAAAGGAAGATAACAACGTAGACCTTACGTATGCGTGTCTTTTGGGTTACTTTTCGTGCTCTGAATGGTTAGAAAAAACGATTAAAATCACACAGGTTCACAAAAATATAGGTCATTTTTGTCAACAAAGAATTTGGTTGTAAAATCATCTACTCATGTGTAAAATGTAAATATCTCGAGTGTATGTTATCCGGTAAGAAAAGCTCTAAAATAGAAAACGAAACGTAAAAGAATAAAGTTTCTCAAATTTTTGTTAACCTCAGTACGTGCATGTTATCTAAAAGACATCGTTAATTAGATTAAAGTACGTTTCGATAAATGCATGTTACGGGTAAAACTTGACCTATGTGTAAAGCCACAATATTGAAGAAAATGTGTCAAATTCACCAGAGTTCCTTATGGATATCGTCATTAAATTTGTTATATGCAATATAATTCTAATAGAAATTGTGTATATAAATATATCTAACATATTTATTAAAGCTGACATGAATTCTTAAAAACGCAACTTTTTCATCTATGTACGACTTGTTTCATACCAACTATAGCCGTATTCCGCCATATTTCTTTCAGATACCTTGTCTTATTGTAACGATATATACCCGAATGCCCTCGTTACACTTGAATGGTTTTTTGGCTTGGCTATCGACTTGTGCACATCTCCGATGGTAAAACATTTGAAAACACATGGGTTGATCAAGACATTTCAAAACCACACAACATAATAATCATATTTCTGAATAGTTATAGATTTGAATCAAATGTAATAAAAAAAGAAAGAAAATGCATGTTTGAAAGAAAGATTTAGTTGCACGAGTACGCATTTTTACACTGCGCCAATTTATGCAGAATAAACATGAAATAAAAAGCACTAAAACCAGGAAACACACTTTGAAATTATTATCATTTGAATGGAACAAAACAATCAGCGTCTTTGATTTGCAGGTTTTATGCAGACTTTGACGCATGTCGAGAAAACGCGTCGAACGCTGTAAACGTACCCATACCTGGTAATAAGATCACTGCATCGGTTCGAAGATGTGCACAAGTCAAGTGATATACACCCTGAATTCCATTTATTGAAATATGCATCACAAAAAAGAAATAAACTCCATAAAAACTCAATAAACACACTGTATCTACTCCGTACAGTCCAGCGCGTCGACACACTTAGTCCGTGCTGATCAGATTTTGGTCAGGGAAAATATCACAAGTGGAAAAGAGTGGTATTTGCGCGGCTGAAATGGGGGGGGGGGTCTAAAGTATAATTATAACGGCTTCATAAGGTATAACTGAAAATTGTCTATCTAGTTCTAATAAACATTCTTTATATAGTCTGCAGTTGTTTTGCAACTGATTATTTTAGTACTAATCTCAAATCTAAACCAAGTAATTTGATATACGGTAAATATTTAGTTCAAGACATAAAAACATTTGACCAGAATACAAAAGTTTATGTGTACATCTGTACGTTCTTTAACACACACGCGGAAAAAATCATCCCCCTTTTAGACTGATATTGAGGCATTTGTATTTTTAAGGGGGGGGGGGGGGGGCAAAAATAATTGACATGGCCGTTACCTAAATATTCTTGGAAAACAGACATTTCTGCTAATTCCATTTTTGAAGATTTTTTATTGTCTCACTCCGACCACAAAGTATGAACATTTTTGCGGAATGTGGCTGTTTTATAATTATTACAGGAATTCTTTCGAGATTTCAGTATCCCTGTCTGACAGTCTAGTTTTTTTAAAAAATAAGAATAATTTCTGTTGCAATATTTGGGAGATACTTTTAAAAACTTTGGAAGGGAAACTTGAAACCTGGTGGAATACAGATAATTTTTAATTACTCTTTTATTCATTGAACTCTCTCGCTCACTCTCCTTCTGTAACCATCTGTAAGCGCAATAATAGATATAAAATCATATGTATTTTGTGCTGTACAATTTATTAGATCTTGGGACAGATCAAAGATTTTTTTTGTCAGACGGGGATGTCGAAACTTGTTCAAAAATTGAAATAATGACAAGAAAGTAAATCTAAACGCCGAAACTGAAAGGAAAATACATGTAAACGTGAAGTCTACATCATAGGAATGGGAACATTGGGAACTTTCTCAAATACATGTACCTTCTCATGTAAGGAATCTGGACAAAAATTATTTAGACAAAAGGTATAAAAAAGCTATTTTTTGGTATACTGTGGAACTCTCATCGGCAGTTTGCTTTCCCTTCCTATATGCTTCGACTATTAATAATTTATATCCAACCCACATATTTCTTGACATGCAAAAAAAAAAAAAACAAAAAAAAAAAAACCGTAAACTCGCCCAAACTTCAAAACCGATGACTTCTAATGCTTCAAACCTTAGCCTTTTCATACCAATTAAACACAAATTCGCGTTTACCAGGGAGTCTGCGTTTTCCGAGGGGGTTCCTGCGTAACTTTTTTTCTTGCTTTAGTAAATAAATTTAATAACCTTGCAAATCCCAGGGGAGGGGGGGGGGGGAGGGGTCCTAACCACCTCTAGATCCGCGCATGGCACTCATGCATAGAATCACAACACAGCCACTTCAATTTATATTGATGGGGGACCTCCAAAATCAGTTGACAAGCAAAAAAAAAAACAAAACAAAACATAAAACAAAAAAACAAAACAAAACAAACACAAAAAACAAAACAAAACAAACACAAAAAACAAAACAAAAAAAACTATGCACCACACTCTATACAATCCTTTTTGGTAGGGGATAAAGGAGGCTTCCTGTAACTTTTCTGCTCAGTACATTACTTTTGACTGCTTGAATCTGCGTATTTTCTTGCAAACAAAAAATGTGGAGGGAGCTTCCAAATCAAAATTTTAATTTATTTAAAACTGCAGCAAAGATTATCCTCAGAAAAAGTTAGCTCCCTCCCCTCCATCGGCATACTATGGGAACATTTTAAACCTTTATCTTTACCGAATCGAAATATTTCATGCATACTTCTTAAAGTTAGTTACTTCTAAAAATGGTCCAAAAATGGTAAAAAAGTTCGCTGGAATCTTCCTTGCATGTTACTTGTGGGTGGTCGAAGCCCTTATACAGGGTTACCAAGACAAGATAGAATTTGTCCCCATTGTAATTTAAAAGAACTCAGAGGTGAGTTTCATTACTTACTAAAGTGCAGCTCGCTACTTTCAGAAAGAATGCTATGCTTAACAGAAAAAAAGCATAAAATTTCAGAATGTGATTAATTTTAAACACATTATGAATAACAATAAACACTGTTTTCTGAGAAAATTGTGCTCGTTTATAAAGAAAAAAATAATAAAATATGCCCCCGCCTAAATTCCCATACTTCACATTTATAGCAACGTACAATTTTTTTGTTTAGTTTCTTATTCACGCATGCTTTATAGATCTACTGTTATGTATAAAATCACCTAAATATTTTTGTGATTTTTGTATACTGTTGTAAAATGATGAAGAGATTCAAATAGTTGATTGAAAAATGATTGAAGGTACGCGGAGGAAAGCAAATCCGCGAAAATCTACAGATCTAGAGAACTGAGAGGACAGAGATTTTTTTTATTTCTTCAAATTATTCATATTATTAGACGTATAAATATCTATACTCTATATTACAGAAAAAACATTCTCTCTCTCTCTCTCTCTCTCTCTCTCTCTGTATGTGTGTACAAAAATAAAGGCCGGGGGTTCCAATCCCTGAAACCCCACTCCACCTCTGGATCCGCCAATGTATTCTATTTTGATTATTCATGTACCACAGAATCAAACTCGTTTATTGTGTATAAAATTAAAAAAAAAAGTTTAAATCATGTTATATAAGGTCTTTATTTAAAAAAAAAATAAATAAAGCCAATACACATTATTTATAATGAAAATATTTGATCGTAAAAAAATCTTATCTTTTTCAGAGAACGTTATGCATTTTTTTTTAACCCCCCCCCCTTTTCACGGGAGAATCTCGTCAAAGGATGAATGATTCGTAATGTTGCATGCTATAAAATAAATTTAATTAATTAAAATTAAATAAAATTAAGCCATGTCTAAAAATTTTGTTTACATTTACATATACAGACAAGAGTAATATTTATTTTTGAAAAAAAAAATTGCACTTTTTCAGTCAACCAAAATACCAGTAAGCTTTCCACCTTTGAAATTTCCCCTGACCAAATAGACTATCGTCGTGGACCACGTGTGTCCAAGTGCTATGTGGTGACAATTTTTTACTGTTCAGTTAGCAATGGATTACATGAATTCTGAGATGCATATTTCAATAAAAGTAAAATAGGATATTTCTTTCGACATGTGCACATCCCTGTAACGATAGCAGTATTCAGGTAAATATCTTTATCATTGCGTTCGATGCGTGTTCTCGACCTGCATGCATGCATATCCAAACGGCTTTTGCTGTTTTCCGTGTTATTTTTTCTAAATTGCAGCAAATGCATTCAAAAATAATTTACTTCTCAGTATAGTTCTAGTTTTTGTTAACTTTTAAAACATGTATTTGATCAGTTTATGGATTTATGACAACTATGCTATCGGAGATGTGTACATGTCGACAGCCAGACTAGAAAATCACTCAAGTGAAACAAATGCACCAGGCTTTATATAACAGGTACAGGTGGCCAAAAATTTTCAAGTAAATATGGCGGAATCGAAGAAATATGGCGGACAAAGGCGTACAGGAATGTAGTAAGTCGTACAAAGATGAAAAATTATGCCTTTTTAAGAGTTCATGTCAGCTTTAAATATACAGTTGTATTTAACATGTTTAAAGTTTTCTAATTTTTAGAATAAACGTGCTTATAAGCTATTCAAATTGCCTGTCATTTATTTTCATTGAGAGTACATTATGGTTATTGAATTGTTTCTGAAAGCCTCTATTTCGGCTACTAATTCTTTTTTCTTAAATAATAGGTATATTTTTACTTTGTTTCTGATTAGAAAAAAAATATTACCCTTACTAGAAGTGTATACCCAGCAACCACTTGAAACATTGCATAAATATTTTTCACAGTCACATTTCCCTTGACACCTCTCTCCATAAAAAGGATAAGGTCTGTAACAAACTGAAATTCTTCATTACATTGTAAATAAATCCCCTGGGTTCACCCTTCCGGTAACTCGTGTAATAACCCTGTGGGGAGCCCCTAAATTCCTTTAGTTCCCATAGTAACATAGCAGCCCTGTGGGGAGCCCCTCGTTTTACTTTAAATAGTATTGTTAAAGCGTGCTCTGGGTAGTACCCGGGAAAAACATCAGCCGATAGACGTGTTCGTCTAGTGCTACCAGGGGGCCTGTCCATAGAAAACCACATTGGTCTTATGCCTTGTTTTCATGTCTAAAAGTCTCTCTACAGAATGTTACAGAGTATGTCAACTATCGGGTACTGAAATTCTTTATTAGAGAGTAGCCATTTCCATGTTATGGTGTGTGACAGAGACCGTAGCGTGTGAGTGAACTATGGCGGCCCGTACGACACATCTCTAAAACCAGTTCTGTGAGTTATATCATCGGGCGGTGACCCACGTTGAACATTTCATTATTTGAGTTAAAGTTATTATATGAACGAAACATTGTGAAAGTTTGAGAATTATAACTATTGTGAATTTGGAAATAATTCTGAATATTTAGTTTCATTGAAAGACATTTCAAAGTGTTGAGCCTGGCGTCGGACCATTGTCTCTGGAACCCGAGAGGAACCCAGTGTGTCACGCATCCCGTTATTAATTAACATTGTTCCGTGTAGCCATACGAATAGGAAACTGGAAAAATCGGTTCTCAGAGGATTTCCGCACTTACGGAAGGACCAGGGCAAACGGGACCAATTCATACCAAGGAACATGCGCACTGACTGACGTGGACCAGGACCAATTAACAAAGACATTTTCAATTTATTTTATTTTGTACATTTTTTTTGGTTAATTTTCTTTGTTAAAATTTCCGTTTATTTTGTTCTTTAATTTTGTTATTAAATTTTGTTAAAATTTTAAAGTTCTTCTTTTGATTTTTGTAAGTTCATCAGGGTGTATAACCCACACCCTCACAAATGGTGGCAGCGGTGGGATACATCTGAGCTTGCATAAATCAAGAGGTTTGTTTTGTATTTTTGAAAATTTGATTTTGACTTTGTGTATTTTGTATGTTTCAGTTCAAACTTTCACAATGTCGTACATGCCAAAGTGGATGTCCGAGCTTATCGAGAAAGGGTCAAGCGTCACGGAGTGTTTAGAGATGTGGCGTCAAGAGCAGGAGGCGATGAGAGCAGAGAGAGATCAGGCTAGAGCTGAACGAGAGACAGTAAGAGCAGAAAAGGAAGCTGAGCGAGAGCTTGAGAAAGTAAGGTTAGCTCATGAAAGAGAGGAGCGTCAGGCTAAGAGAGACAGGGATAAGTGGGAGGTTGAGAAAGAAATTAAGTTGAGAGAGTTAGCTCTTAAAGAGAAAGAGTTAGAGAAGAGTAAAACTGGTCCCTCCCCCCAGAGCATTCACACCCCTAGTTTAAAGTTACCCAAATTTGAAGAAGGTCAAGACCCTGATGTGTTTCTAAAATCTTTTGAGAAAATAGCGGGGTTACAAAAGTGGGATCAAACTCAATGGGCGGTACGTTTAGTCCCAATGCTTTCGGGTAAGGCTCTTGAAGCTTATTCTAGATTGTCAGATGAGGATAGCGATAATTATGATGCTATAAAAACTGCTATTCTTAAAAGGTATGAACTTACCTCAGAGGCCTATAGGGATAAGTTTAGGCAGTGTCGACAGTCCAGTGATGAATCGTTCAAATATTTTGTGGTTAGGACAGAGAGGTTCTTTAATCATTGGTGTGAAAGGGAAGAAATTGGTTCAAACTTTCATAAATTGTTTGATTTGATGTTGAGAGAACAGGTGATAAGAAGTTGTTCAAAAGAGTTGCAACTGTGGGTGCTTGAACATAGTCCAAAGTCTATAAAAGAAGTTATAACTTTGTCAGAGTCATTTCAGGTTGCACATAAGGGCAGTAATTCAGGCGGTGGTCGTGGTAGTGCAGGGGAAAAACCGGGTGCAAGACCAAATAAGTTTGGTTCGGTTCAGTCCCAGAGAGGTAAGTTTATCTCGCCTTCAGATCAGAGGAGATGTTTTAAGTGTGACAAGGTCGGACATATTGCTCCGAATTGTCCATTGCGTAAAGTTCAGTCCAAATCTTCTATGAATCAGAAACCAGGTAACCACAAGTCTAATGAACAGTTTGGTTTGTGTCTTGATGAGACAATGACAGTATCTGAGGATTCTGATAGTGTTCATGCGAATAAAGTGGTGGTTAAGTTGTCTGGTGTATCGATTACTGATGATTCCGCTTTAGAATTAAGTTGTGAAACCGGTTTAGATTTGGTGAGTGGAGAAGTCGGTGGACATGTTGTCTCAGTTTTAAGGGATACTGGTTGTTCAACTGTGTTTGTCAACAGTAAATTGGTTGCAGATGAGGATAAGACTGGGAAATCAAGGGTAATTACTCTAGCTGACGGTACGAGGAGATCTTGCAGTGAGGCAATAGTAAGTGTGAATACGCCATACATTTCAGGTAAGGTACACGCTCTATGTCTAGATTCTCCTTTTGCTGATGTTATTATCGGCAACAATGTGAGCATTGTAGTACCTAAGGAGGCAGACCCTTTACCCAGGATGGAGAAGGTGGACACAGTCGAAGATGACGCATGCGGAGCGGTTCAAACTAGATCAGAGATAAGGAAACAAGAGAGGGCAGAAAAACCAAAACTGGATGATTTGAAAGCATCGAACACCGAAAATGAAGGTATGTGGTGTAACAGGGAGGAATTGATTGAGCATCAGAAAACTGATGAGAGCTTGAAGTCAATTCTAGATATGGCACAAAATGGTCCATATGAGGGTAAGTCATATTTCATCTTGAAAAATGATTTATTGTATAGAGTTTTTGAGAAGAATTCTGACGAAAAGGTCTTCCAGATTGTAGCTCCAAAGAAACTGCGCAATGGTATTATGTCATTAGCTCATGACACACCATTGGCTGGGCATCTTGGAAACAAGAAAACTAGAGAACGAATCCTACAAAACTTCTTTTGGCCGGGTATGTATGTGGACATTTCACGTTATTGTAAGTCATGCTCTATTTGTCAGAAGGGGATGCAGAAAGGGAGAACACCAAAAGCAAAACTGGTGCCAATTCCAAAGATAGACGTTCCATTTTCCAGAGTCGCCATCGACTTTGTGGGTCCATTACCAATGACAGAAAAGAAAAACAGATATATTTTGGTATGTATGGACTATGCTACTAGATTTCCGGAAGCATTTCCGATGAAAACTCAAGACGCAGAAAGCATGGCAAATGCGCTTATGGAAATGTTCTCAAGAGTAGGCTTTCCTAACGAAATTTTATCAGACCAGGGAACAAATTTTATGTCATCACTCATATCAAACCTGTGCAAAATGCTAAAAGTGCGTAAACTGTCAACTACTCCTTATCATCCTCAAGCTAACGGGCTAGTAGAACGATTTAATGGGACTCTTAAGCAAATGTTGAAAGCATATGCAGTTGTAGAGCCATTAAAATGGGATGTTCATTTACCATATGTACTCTTTGCCTACAGAGATGTCCCGAATGAAACGACAGCTTTTACTCCCTTTGAACTTCTTTATGCCAGACATGTCAGGGGTCCATTAGACATCTTAAAGGAGCAGTGGGAAGAACCAACCGAGGAACAAGCATCAGTCCTTAGTTATCTCATGGAGACACGGGAACGAATGGAGACAGTACGTAAGTTGGTAACAGAAGTGGAATCCCAGGCAAAGAAGAAACAGAAGAGATATTATGACAAAAACGCCAGGAGCAGGAATTTTGAAGTAGGTCAGAAGGTTTTAGTGTTATTGCCCACAAGTACTTCGAAATTATTGGCGCAGTGGAAGGGTCCATATGAGGTAACAGAAAAGGTAAGTCCTGTTGATTTCAGAGTCAGGCTGTCCAAAAACAAAGAAACTGTTTATCACGTCAATATGCTGAAGGAATGGTTTGAGAGAGAGTCGGGGGAAAACAGTAAGTCTGAAATAATGGCATGCTTGAATGTTATTTCCAGTTTATCTAGCAATGATGTTCAGATAGAAGACAGCGTGGTGTCGAATAAAGTCCCGGCCCTTCAACAGACAGAATCGTCAGCCGACGTACGGTATTCCCAAGATCTCAATACAGAGCAAAGGGATCAGCTTCAGAGGTTAGTGGAAGAATTTGGTGATATTTTTACAGATGTTCCCAAGAAAACGCCTTTGACGAAACACTCAGTGAAAACGTCTACAGATGTGCCCATCCATATGAAACCATACCCGATTCCTTATGCCTTACAAGACCAAGTGAAGCGGGAGTTACAGCAAATGATGGATCTTGGTATCATTGAGGAAACAGACAGTCCTTATTCAGCACCAGTCGTCCTCATTAAGAAGAGTGACAAATCATTGAGATTCTGCGTCGACTTCCGGGAGTTGAATAAGGTAACTGTATTTGACCCAAGACCAATGCCTCGAATAGATGACATTTTGATTAAGATCAGTAAAGCAAAATTCATAAGCAAATTGGACTTGACAAAAGGTTATTGGCAAGTGCCATTAGACGAGGATGCAAAACGGAAAAGTGCATTTGTAACTCCATTTGGACATTTCAGTTTTACAGTCATGCCGTTCGGGATGGTTAATGCACCGGCCACTTTCGTTAGACTGGTAAGTAAAGTTCTTACAGGGCTAGAAGATTTCACAGAGACTTTTATTGATGATATTGGCATCTATAGCAACAGCTGGACAGAACACCTGGAGCATCTGAGAACAGTGTTTTTAGCGTTGAGGAAAGCGAACTTAGCAGCTCGACCTACAAAATGTGAGTTTGGTTTCAATGAACTTTGTTTTCTTGGTCATACTGTAGGAAGTGGAGAAATCAAGCCAATGATGTCAAAAGTAGAATCCATTCAGAACTTTCCCATTCCAACAACCAAGAAAAAGGTAAAGTCATTTTTAGGTATGATTGGGTTTTACCGGAAGTTCATTCCAAATTTTGCCACTTTAGCACTTCCGCTTACAGACTTGACGAGCAAGAAAACACCTAGCAAAATCAAATGGACAAGCGAACTTGATCACTCTTTCCAAGAACTAAAAGGTAAGTTACTTTCAGAACCAGTTCTTCGAAGTCCAGATTTCAGTAGATCATTCATTTTGCGCACAGATGCAAGTGCATTCGGGGCAGGTGCGGTGCTAGAGCAAGAGTTTGAAGACGGTAAGCATCCAATTTGTTTTCTTAGCAAAAAGTTCGGTCCTGCGGAGAGAAATTATGCTGTAGTAGAAAAAGAGTGTTTTGCTATTGTGTGGGCGGTCCAGAGTCTCAGAGTCTATTTAGAAGGTAAACCATTCAAAATTGAGACTGATCATGCACCTTTGCAATGGTTACAAAGGTCAAAGTTATCAAATCAACGTTTGTTACGTTGGAGCCTTCTTTTGCAAGAGTTTGTGTTCTCGATTAGGTATATTCGTGGTACACAGAATACAGTAGCAGACTCACTGTCAAGGTTATGTACAGATGATGTGGCTGAGTAATTATCTGAGATTACTTTTTGTTGCAGGTATATTGTGTATATAAAGCTGTGTTGTATTTAGTCTGAGTTTGTTTATTTAATTTTCAGTTTGTAGGTTTGGTCGGACTAAATGGTCTTTAGTCTTATAAGGGGGAGGTATGTAACAAACTGAAATTCTTCATTACATTGTAAATAAATCCCCTGGGTTCACCCTTCCGGTAACTCGTGTAATAACCCTGTGGGGAGCCCCTAAATTCCTTTAGTTCCCATAGTAACATAGCAGCCCTGTGGGGAGCCCCTCGTTTTACTTTAAATAGTATTGTTAAAGCGTGCTCTGTGTAGTACCCGGGAAAAACATCAGCCGATAGACGTGTTCGTCTAGTGCTACCAGGGGGCCTGTCCATAGAAAACCACATTGGTCTTATGCCTTGTTTTCATGTCTAAAAGTCTCTCTACAGAATGTTACAGAGTATGTCAACTATCGGGTACTGAAATTCTTTATTAGAGAGTAGCCATTTCCATGTTATGGTGTGTGACAGAGACCGTAGCGTGTGAGTGAACTATGGCGGCCCGTACGACACATCTCTAAAACCAGTTCTGTGAGTTATATCATCGGGCGGTGACCCACGTTGAACATTTCATTATTTGAGTTAAAGTTATTATATGAACGAAACATTGTGAAAGTTTGAGAATTATAACTATTGTGAATTTGGAAATAATTCTGAATATTTAGTTTCATTGAAAGACATTTCAAAGTGTTGAGCCTGGCGTCGGACCATTGTCTCTGGAACCCGAGAGGAACCCAGTGTGTCACGCATCCCGTTATTAATTAACATTGTTCCGTGTAGCCATACGAATAGGAAACTGGAAAAATCGGTTCTCAGAGGATTTCCGCACTTACGGAAGGACCAGGGCAAACGGGACCAATTCATACCAAGGAACATGCGCACTGACTGACGTGGACCAGGACCAATTAACAAAGACATTTTCAATTTATTTTATTTTGTACATTTTTTTTGGTTAATTTTCTTTGTTAAAATTTCTGTTTATTTTGTTCTTTAATTTTGTTATTAAATTTTGTTAAAATTTTAAAGTTCTTTTGATTTTTGTAAGTTCATCAGGGTGTATAACCCACACCCTCACAAGGTCACTGTAGACTACAGTTAACTCCAATGTATCCGGGTAAACATCCTGTAAATATTTTAAAATCCTCCAAATAAAATGTATGTTTATTCTTATATCATTCACAGAAAAAAAGATTCCCAAGCTGAAAACTTTCTAGGGCTAAAACCAATGTTCATAGTAACATCAAGAGAGATAAAGTCTTTTTTGCATTACCTGCTAGAGAAATATAAATACATTTATATTTTAAAGATGAACATTTCTAATGAACTATGAACTTATTGACATAAGTAGATAAACATATAATAAAATAAAAATATTTATAAGAATGCATAATATTTAATAGATTTACTTTCGCTTTGCTGAGTTTTTGTATTCCACTTGTAACCTGCACAGAAATTTCTAAAGCCACTATAAAAATGTTATATTTTGAATGCTTTATTCTGTAACAGTTGTTGTGTGTTATAAATATGTACTAATGATATTTATTTGCGATAGAATAAACATACCCGGTATTAGTATTTGATTTTAAAGTACTAAAATACCTACGATTAACATATTAGAATTCCTTTTGAACATGAACAAAGAAAAATAATTATGCTTAAAAAAAAACAAATCTTTGATGAGTACTCACGTTTCATGCATCGCGTCTCTAAAACACTATTTATACCACCAAATTATTTTTACTCTGATAACCATTTAGGGGGAAGTCGATTGCTTTTCCTTTTCCAACAATGAATTGTTTTGACTTTGACACATCTCTGAGTGCTCTAAAATGACATTACTAATATTTTAAAAATGTTTTTATTTAAAATTGAAATTCGTTACTGAGGCCAACTACATGTAGTACCCCCCCCCCCCACACACACACACACTTAAGGCTAGTAAGTGTCCTATTTCCTGAAGAAAACTATGGTATTTCTTTTGCATAGAAAGCTTCCATTTTGTCTTTAAACGAATTATATTTATTCACTATAAATCATATTTATTTCTATATAAGAATTACTGCATACTTAACTGAACAGGCAACTGTAAAAAAAATCAGAACTTGAAAGGAATATGTAATGGTATAGGATGCTATTAAAAGTGAATGGGTACAGATACAATGATTTAGTCATCTGAGGAGTACAATATTCATCGAGTTCGAAGAGCGAGGTAAATATTGTACTTCGAAGATGGCTTAGTCATTGTATCGACCGAACAAAACAACAATGATCGCTTTATCATATGATTCTCTGTTAAAATGATACAACTCATTACTTTTTAGGATTAAATTAAGTCCTAGTTAAAAGAGAAGCAAAATTAAAATGTAAATAAATCTTACCAGTAGTATCAATTTGAAATGTTTTTTTTTATTTATCAATTTTATTTGCCATGAAAAAAATATAATGTCAGCCATGAGTGAACTTGTTCTTTGTACACGCATTAGACACAAGAAAGAAGACAGAGAAGTGAACCTAGTATTTTCTATCATGATTGAACAATTTATGTCATTTCGTGTCATGTTGATAAGAGATGGAAGACACACGAATAGAAACGGCTAGTTGAAATATATATGTATACTTAGAAGAATGTAAACTGTTAATGAAAGCGATATCATTTTAAAAACATTTAAACAGAAAGTGTTTGTCAAACACTGATGTCAGCTTTAAATAAAAGTTGCAGGTTTCCAAATTGCCAACTGTTACATGTATAACGAAGAAGAACATTTTTTAAAGTATGTCAAACTCTAGGGTCTAGGTCAAAAGGTCAAAGTTGTAAGTATCCAAAAGAAGTTCTGAACACATGGAATGCTCATGTGAAATATGATGGCTCTAGTACTAAGTGTTCTGCGACTTCGTTATGTCAACATGCAAGTTATATTTTTACATACAAGATATTTTTGTCAACATATAAGATATAAAGTTGCATAACAACTTACATATCTTGCATGTTAAAATAATTATCTTACATGTTCAGGGCTCCCACTGGAACGAAAATATTTTTTGCCACTTTTCGTGACAATAGGAAAGGCATACTTACATCTGATTCTCAACAATGCAATGCACTTTATGTTATTCATTTATTTAATTATGTTTATCTGACACAGACATTGTTTTAATATTGTAATGTTTAAAGCTTTAATTACGGTAGTATCGACTTAAAAAAGAAAAAAAAAACTAATGTTGGAATTATACAATTAATTTTATATTTCATTGATATCAGTCAACTCTCGACAGAAAATATCCTCTTGTTTATATTTTTTTTTTCGCCTGGGAAAGGGAAGGTAGTCTACAGAGCTAGTAAAAATATGACATTTTTTTTCGATGAAAATTTTCATCATTTCATATCAATTGTGAAAAGAAGTAATTAAAAAGTAATAAAAATTAGGTTTGAAACTTGACTTTATTTTAACTACTTGGAGACACCAGGATTTAATATGCAAGCTCATGTTCTTGTAAATAATTCAGTGTAATTTACTAATTAAAGATAATTCTGTTTCCAAACCAATTTCTTTTTCACTCTTTGTCAGTTTATGGTTTATTATTATTAATGTACACATTTTTCAATT
>NW_026925318.1:0-25663 GCF_032062105.1 Saccostrea cuccullata
TTCTCTCAGCCAATCAGAATCCTCCCCTAGCGGGGAGGCTTATACTACTCATATGTGTCTAAGTGTTCTATTACGCTTACTTCGTTTAAGGTAAGTCTCTAGGAGTAGTTGGTTAAGTGTAATGAGCCTAATACTTTAATAATCTCTTTTCTGATCAAATATTTTGAGTTTTATCGGCACCGTTGTCGCAATAGTTTTTACATTTACTTTTTTTCTCTTTTTTGTTTTCATCATCTATTTGGCGATTTCATATTACATGGAAATTCATTGGAAGAAGGATATGGAGATAAAGAAATACTCTAAAACCTATTTAAGAACACTTAAGTCTTGATTAGATTGATTTGTTTGGCAATATCCTAATGTAGTTCGTTACTCAAAGGACAAGATAGACTAGGACCCCATTTCGGTCCCCGGTTTGTGGTGTCTTTTAAAATAATGCAACAGCTCAACAGTTGAATACAACTTCTTATCCCTGCCATAAAAAGAGTATTTAAAGATATTGGGAAAACATTCACTGGAAGATCCAAAGATATGTCAATTTCCAAATTTTATTAATTTTAATGCTAATTTCGACGGTTTCATGGCACATTTTGTTTCAGAAAAGGATGGAGCACAAGTTCACCAATCGACCAGATATATCTAGTATTTATTTCATAACGTACATGTAGTACATGTATTAGTTGCATCTGTATAAAAATCTCAGATAGGCAAGCTTGTGCTCTATGTTTTCCGAGGTGAAATTCAAGGAAATTTCATTGGAATTGAGGAATATTGGGAAAAATCCCCATTTCAGCGCCCTATTGTGGCCTCTTTGTAAGCTTTGAATGAAAAGTATTGTTGGTTATTTTAAGTTCTTACATCAAAGTATCTCAATTTTAACTGTGTATTAAATTCTACGTCAAAGAAGGGACCAGATTCGGTCGTACCAGTACCTTTTCCTTTGTTTAAAAAACCATGTTCCTAGGGTAGGTTATAGCCACATAAGGAAATATATGGACATAAATCTCAAAAGTCCATCAATCAATACAAAATTGGAGCAGAGCAAATAAGGATCTCAAAATAATAGATATGTGATCAGGTACCCCCTGGCTACTGTTTGAAAAGTAGAATTTACATGTGTTAGAAAATATATATAAACCTATGCTCACTCCTCCACGCACCTGGTCCCAACTCTGATGTTTCGGAGGTCCGTGTTTGCTCTGCTCCTGTTTTGTATTGTTTTATGGACTTTTGATGTCAAATACTGTTCTTTATCTCTATATGTTTCCCTATTAAAAACTGCAAATCTTATGAACGGCAAAGTGATAATGTTTATATTGAAGCAGTTTCAGGTAGTGTAGATGCAATTTTGTTTAAAATCATAACACGAAGGGGTAGGTTTGGTCGCCAGAGTAGATTAAAATTTAAGAGAAGCAAATATTAAAACCGTTGGAGTAATATAATTTTCTCGTATTTCCATATCTATCATTTAAAAACATAATTCCAAGAAACAAATTATCGAAGACAATTTAAATAAAGTAATGATAAGTTTGCAAATATAAATGTCATTAAAGTAATTAAATGAAATAGTTTATTGAAAATCATAATATAAAATTTTGTAAGAAAAAGGAGAAATAGAGAGAAATAGGAATATAATCATAAACAGGATAAAACTATTTTTGAAGTTTGACTTTTTCCTATATCTTTTTAAAGATACCAATAACTTTATTTGGAAAAAAAGATTATTATTTCTTATTTTGAACAGGAGTTGACTTTGGCTGGCGAAAAAAACAACGTTTATCTCTGCTGAGCCTGCACTAACATCATAAACGTACATTAACCGACAACAATTTTAAAGTCCATTTTACAAAAGGTATGGTAAAAACCAAATGCTGGTTCGGTGGATAAGGTCATGAGTTTACTTAAATTAATTTTGTAAGTAAGGCACAAAACAAACACAAAGGCTTCAGTATAAAAAAATAGTGTTTTATTTTCAGACAATTGACATCATGGAAGCTAGAGAGGATAATCTGAACATAAACTTAGGATCCAAACGAAAGGGTTTGTCACTAAATATCAAAAATAATTCTTTCAACAAACTGGTCATTCAACATTCACTCAATTTATTTATATCATTTTAAACAAAAAAAGACATTGCAGGAAATTTCAACCGAATTCTTACATAATTATTCTTTGCTAGAATTTTCTAGTATGTTGAACCTTTTATTCAATCATTTATAAAATTTATGTAATTTTGATATATAGTTTCATTAAAGAATACGTTTTTTCGATAAATTTTAAGTTTAGTAGGATTTTATACCGGTCTTAAGCAAGTCATATTACTACACAATGATAGCACAGCTTTTCATTATTGATTCAGTCATATTACTGATTATTATATTAATTTTTATAAACTAGTAGCCTCCATTGATGAAGAAACGGAAGTAAAGAGAAAAATACCAAGAACATCTGCCCAGACCAGCGATGAAAACAATGAGCTTGGTTTGAATGCTAGAAATGGTTCTGCAGAAACAGATTTGAGTAGAACTGAAAACATAATTCAAAACAGCAATCAATCATACGCGCTTAATCTTAGGAGAATCACAAATGAATCGATCAGATTTGAATTCACAACAGAGACAACTGAGGACGATGATAATTTGGCAGAGAATGATCTGAGCAGATATGATGAGGAATCACAGGAGAGATGTATCCTATATTCGCGAATTCCTATAGAAAGCAAAACTGAATCTAACAAAGATGAAGGCTCTAAACAAATTACAGAGAACAAGGAACAGATCGAAAAAACTCATAAAGCAGCTACCAGTCGCGAGGGACAGGCATCATTTAAAGTAGAGGATCGAAAACTCGAGGTAATAAATGCTGCAGAGGAAAACAGCTTAGAAGAAAGAGTTGATAAGACAAGAGTTTCAACTGTTGTAGGTGAAGAGAAGGAAAATAAACAGGATGATTTTGGAATTAACCCGGATGTTTCAAGTGAAAACGATAGCGACGATTCTGAGATATCGGATGTTGATGAGGATAAAGTAGCTGTAGAACAGACGTCTGATGAATATGTGTATAGAATCCTTCGATTTGATGAAACCTATCATAATGGGCTGAGACCAAAGAAAATCTCCTCAAGAATAAGTCTTCAGCAACACGTGGAGCGGGGAAGTAAAGGCCAGAAATCGAGGTTTATTTCTTGCTGTAAAACTCTTACTGGTATACGAAGGCTAGGAAGTCTGACAAACGAGAAACATCGAAGAAGAGATGTAGTTAAGATCAATATCACCAAGCTTACATGTAGTAACAGAGCGGAGGTCATAGACCTTACGAGAGAGGATATTCGTGCGCGTCATATTTCACGTTCTTCAGACGCATGGGAATATTCAGAAAAATTTGAGGAGGTGATTATTGTGCCGACGTTACATGTTCCTTCAGAATGTGTGGAAAAAATTGGTGTCATTCATAGAAGAAGTTTTAGTCTCATATAAGCCTTTTTAGTCTTATTTCCGTATTACTAATGAGACATATATATATTTATAATTACACGGAAATAAATTATATATTTATAATCTTTTATGTTAAAGGGATTAATCAACAATCACAATTTGAAAAATAAAGAAGAGAATGATTAATTATTATGTAACAGGGATTTTTGTTTAAGATGTCATTAATTAGTTCTAGATGTTAACCTTACTAAAATGGAAGATCATTGTACATGTAACTGAAACTGAAACCTTAGCAAGCTTACATGCAAATAAACAATGTAAAAGGTAATCATGTTATATTTTTTTATTTAAACAAAATTTTTTTCACATTAGGTGAATGGGATCGGGCAGCAGGCAAAGCCTATTTTAGCCCTCTTCCTAAACATGTAATAATTTCACATGGGTGTGCTTAAAATGGTCGGGATGTAAGTAATAGCCAAGACTCTGTCTTAGTCGAAGCAGTGAAATCTGGATATAATTCCTATATTGTAAATTAATCTTTAGGTTCACTTGTTTCATAAGACCGGTATATCCTTCATCTTTGTTTTAGTACGTGAGATTTTATGTAATTTTACCGTAAAAACAAAGGTTTGAATTAACAAGAAACAAGCAAACATTGATGTAACCATCAATTTTCGCCCGGTAAATAAATGAAGTAAACAATGGAAATTAGTCTTGATCATAAAACCGTTTAGATATGTGTGAAAAAGGATTGCGTCTTAATGATGGAGACAATAGTTGAGAATATTTTTGAAAATTTGTATTGGGATAAAAAACGAATAAAAACGATATCTTTTTAAACTTTCCCATTCCTCAAATAAATGTTGGATGTATAGAATATAAATTGAAAATAGATACATGCATAACCTATTTTCAAAAATGTATTTGACTTTAAGAATATACATGTAGAATTGTGTAATGTACGTTTTAATGCGATATGTAAAATTCGAAGTTTGAAAAAAGGGACCTATCGATTTTTCGACAGCATGTGATAAGCATCTTTATATATTTAATATGAAAAAAAACATATATATTTTAACAAATTCATTTTATTAAAAGTTAATATATTGTGTATCTCGTAATTTATAAAGGGAAAGGAGATTTTAATTAATCTTATTAATGTTTCGAAAACCCGTAATTCTGAATAACTCCTCCCACCTTTATCCCCATACACCAACACTTAAACTTATATGTACAGAATAGCCCGGGCTGCAGTAAGAGAAAAAAATAAAATGTTGCATTTGTATGCCATCTTTAGTATTTTCATGCTACAGAAATTATTCAACATGAAAAAAATCTTCTACATTAAAATAATTTTTATGGGGGTGGGGGTTATCACAATTATTTTCTTTGCAAGAGTAACTGGTTATATTCCAACCACATTTGGTGCTTGCGTTTTATGGGTAACGGGAATGTATTTCTTTACGAAGAGTCATGTTGTCTTCAATTGGTAGATAAGAGAAAAATAAAACGTCCACTTATTAGGACATTTAAATCTTGCGAACAATGCACCAGGAAGATATTTAAATTTGTATTCTATTTTCAGAACTCTTCTTTCGCTTTTAATTCTTCGAATAGTTTTAGTCATTTGAAAAAACAATTGCGAAATAAAATTAATCAACTGAAATTAATTCATATTTTAACTGACGACTCCAACGCCCTTGCTTTTATTAGGATTGAAGTAAGTACATTACACTCGAAATCGGACGGGCAATTGACAGTCTGTCCCTGAAACGTTATTGTGTAACTATATGATTTGCACCTTTGATTATATAAACTAAAAGTTATGTACTAAGAACAAGATAATTTTAAATTTGAAAAAAAAGTTTTTGTTATTTAAAAACAGAAAATCATCTTCACACTTACTGTGTAATATTAAATACTAGTATATGCAAATTGGTGAGATATTTTATTCAATGTATATCAATGCGAAAATTAATTCGTATGTGTTTATTGCCCTCAATATCTTGGTATCAGGAAAAAAAGCAATATATTTAATCTTAAAGAATTAGAACATTTCCATTCTCTTTCATTATTTGTTTTTATAAGACGAATTCCAATTCTATTTGAATTAATAAATAATATATCTTAGTAAGTGATGAATAGAACTTTAAGGGAGACAAATGAAATTTAAAAAAAAAAAGTTTTGTTACATAATAATTCGTTAACAACAGGTGCCGATATGACGAGAAACTTGTAGGTTATTAATAGTCATTCTCTGTAACCACTTAAACTTCGTTGCCACGCATGGTCACCGATTTTGATGAAACTTCACCCATGCTTAGTACTTGACACCAGAAACAAATATCAAACAAAATTTTGTTGCTATGTGTCTCGGTTGCTATGGCAACAGCCGGAAAAGTTTGAAAAATCGAGATTTTCAGCCACTTTAAATCTTGACTGTGGCTTAATAAAAACTAGAAAAAGCAAACAAACCATTCTCACAAAAACATGACACCTTCATGTCACCTTTTCTGTAAAGAAACTGTTTAGAATATATCTCGAAGTAAGTGGTAACCAAGGGCCCATTTGGAATACATTTAAAATGCTGAAATATGCTGAAAAACACTCCGTATTCACTAATGGTAGGTGTTTCATGCTCAAACTCAATCAAGGACTTAAGAAAAACAATGAAAATGTCTGACCTTGAGTATATATGTATAAGCAATATTATTCTATAAATAACTTTTATGGTTGCCATGGTAACACAGTGTAACCATGCAAAACCAAGAACTAAGATTGGGTTAATGCTACTGTCTTGAGGAAAAACATGAAAATTCAAGACTGGCAAATATGCATCCTTAGGACCTTGCAACACCAAAACCATAAGAAAAATTGGGCATAATTGCTACTTTGCAGTGTTACCATGGAAACAAAGTACAACTGCTTAAAAGTGAATCATTTTTCGCTGCATTAAGAACTAAATTGCCATTTAATCAAGAAACAAATTAAGGGACTCAGCTTGAATAGTACTTATCTGTTAGCACTAAAGTTGAATATCATATATTGATAAAATTTGATGATGAAAACAACACTGTTGCTATGGTTACCAAGAAGGGAAAATGTTCGATTTTGTGAACTTTATATCAATATTAAACCCCGTGTGCCAACTTCTTGCATCCACTTAGAGATTGGATGATAGTCAAAATTAAAAGTCAGGTTAGCTGTTAATAAATATCAATCATAAAAGTTTTGGGAATCTACATTTAAGGGTACGTATCCAAGGAAAGAAAATATTTTTCAGGTTTTTAAGCATATATTTTCTGCTTATTTCCATAGCAACGCTCTATTTAAAGAATCTTATCTGAATTTTTTCAAGTGAGAAAACTAGGAGCACACCAACATCTTTAAAATTTGATCATTAGTTTTGAGGAAATGTTCTTTTTTAAAAGATAGGATCAGATTTAAACATACAAAGTGTTACTTTGAAGGCTCTCTTTGGTATAAAAACCTTGGCAACCATTGCCAACCAAAATGAAATGTCATATTTTGTTCTTGGTATATGTTTCAAGGCTCTTTTTTCTATTATTTGGTCACATTTCATTCTATAATTGCTTTTTATTTTTACGTGTATGACTTTATAAAATTCAATGAATATTTTTTTACTTTTGAATACTTTGTTACCATAGTAACGTATGTAATAGTTTATTTACCAAAAATGTTTATCATGCATTTGAGACATCTGACCTTCAACTTTTGGAAACAGTCATTGCCAATTGTTTGCTTTGCCGCAAATGTTAACTTTGGGGCTCTAAACATGTTAAAAAATGCCATTTTTCGAACTTTAAGACATGTTGCCATGGTAACTATAAAACATAGCAACCAATTTTTGCCTGATTTCAGTTAAGGGTATCAATGACTTTTATCATAGAGAGTTTGGAGAAATTCTGAGATTATGCGTGCCACAGCTCCTATATAAAATTTCAAATCATTACAGAGAATGGCTCTTAATACTTTCAGGCTAATCAGCCGAGTCTGTGTTGAAAGTTGATATACTTGAAACTTGTGGAAAAAATATTTATCAGTATAAATTATATAAATGGTGCCTGCTTTAGAGGGTAACAGTTGAAATTGACACCCCAAGTAAAACCATTGTCAACCGATGCGCCACTTTCAACTGTTACCCTCCTAAACAGGCACCAATTATTTTATTATACTTAATGTCTTGTTGATATAGTATGTCAGCAAAAAAAGAAATCGTCGATTATATTTACATTCACGTTCAGAAAGCTTTCAAACTCCCCGCTACTTCGAAATAGAGTTACTTACCTCTTTATTGTTTGTTTGATACCCTAATAGTCCTTTATCATCTAAAGTTTCGTTATTTCTGTACTTGCAAGCATATTTACGTCTGTCGTTTGTTGTTTTCAAGTAATCTACATCGGACGCAAATTTTTTTGACGTTAGAATTATTCTGATTCTTTCAAACGCCCAACTGACGCTTTTAGAATTCTACGGTGAATACACGCATAATTTCCACGCAAGTGGCATTATTGTTGTGTTACCCATTGTCACGTGTGTTGCTAAGGCTGAGGGTAATAGAACGGATTGTTAACTGCGTCTAAACCAATCAGATTTTAGTATTTAACATGAAAGTATAATAATATACATTAATTCCTGGCCACTTTATAAAGGTTGATATGCTTGTTCGTTGTAGCATTTAGTAATTTGATAACATAAGCTGTATATGTGTGGAGGACCCTTAAGATGTATACAATTGTTGCAGATATATTGAAATCATGGATGCTACAACTGAGTATGAAATGACTAGACCTGTAAGTCTAGGGTTAAGAAGGAGAGGTATGTAAAAAATAATCTTAAATCTGTAAAAAGAAAAGTTTTAACTCGAGTTTAAACTCGCTTATGTTTTCAGTCAGGATAGGAATGATATTCAAACACAAGCCGTTCGTGTCTTTTTCTGTCTTTTTTTACATCTTTTTTTATTCAACGTCTTAATATATCAAAAGAATATTTGGCAATCTCTACACAATTGAATTTGAAATCTTTATTCGTCACGAAAAATTTTATTTTTGAAAACGGGAACAGACAACAAAAAGAGAGGAACAAAGACAAAACAACGGAGAAGTTCGGTCTAGAAACGTTATTTTTTAAGATCTAAGGCACACAATGAAAAATTAAACAAAAAATTGAAAGTAATACTATTAGATATTTCTCAGTATTTGATCAGGAACGATGCCGAATCACTAAAGAGCGATTTCTCACACTCGTCAAAAACCACTAACAAGGAAACTGCTACAGGAATTAGCAATGACGAAACCTACTTGCGCATTGGTAGAGGCTCAATAAAGAAACCAATAGAAAAGGAACACCCGATAGGAGAAAGAGATAGGTCAATATTTCCAATCTTTGGGAATACAGAGAAAGTGGATAAAGATGAATCACAGGCGATTTACACGGATGATGGGAACAGAAAAGAAAATTCCGATACATTAGTTGAGCAGGAATTTCAGGGAATTAAAAATGATGAAGCGAACAGCGTCGAAAATTCTTTTACGTCAGAACCAGTTTTAAAAGAGGAGAGAGGCATAGTGCAGGAACCTGATGAATATATTTACAAAATCCTTCGATTTAACGAATCCTATGACGGTGGACTGAGACCAAAGAACATCTTCTCGAGAGTTAGTCTTCAGCAACACGTGGATCGGGGAAGTAAGGGCCAGGAATCGAGGTTTATTTCGTGCTGCAAAACACTGTATGGTATAGAGAGGCTAGGAAGCCTAACGAATGAGTTTCAAAGAATAAGAGAGGTAGTACGGATAAATATAACAAAGCTTAAAGACAGAGCCCAAATTATAGACCTGACAAAGGAGGAAATACGAGAACGTCACATATCACGTTATTCTACAGCATGGGGATATGCCGAAAGGTTTGAAGAAGTGATTATAGACCCAACGTCACATGTTCCTTCAGAATGTGTGGAGAAAATCGGCGTCGTTCATATGAGAAGTTTCAAAAAAACATAAAGTGTTGAGCAAGTATTGACTTGAGAAAACATTATTACGTACTTTACAAGCTGATTACAAGCAGATTGTGGTTTTTTGTCTCGTTTAGAAATATCATCTAAGTTTAAATAAAATTTCAGATTTCCTGGAAAGCCATACTCCCAACTGAATAAACATCTCTGTCTATTTTCATTGAAAAACATGTTGCTCTCTAGAGCCACGAGTTTTGTTTTGTTTACATAAGAAAATGGTATTAAAGTTGATTTCATAGAAAATACAATTTCATCTTGGAAACACTTTAGGTCATCTGTCGTGTTTATCAATATTTCCTCCCATGGTGACCACGGTGTTTTGCATAACTTCCACCGTCATTCGTCCAGCATCCGTCATGTTTTTTTTTTTGTTTTTTCTTTTGGCAACCTTTTCCATATAGTTCAGCTCGTCTGGACGTCAAAGTTTCGTTGAAGTAGATGGATCTTATTTGTTTTGTTGGATTTTGGTTGTAGGATTTTATATTTCGTGTGTTTCCATATCTCTGTATCTAATAGATTTTACTATAATGTCTCTAGTTTTCGGTTTGGATCGTATTTGCCCACTTCGTGTGACCTGAAAAATCTTTGGTCGAGATTTTATAATTGTTTTCATTTAGAACAAGGTTGTTAATGACATTCACAGGTAGTTTATCAGCAGATTCGTCTTGTTTTTCAGGAATGACAGTTAATTTTCGAGAATTTCACCTTGAATATTATTCTATTTCGTCGATTTTTGACGTGAGTTCAATTATTATTTCTTTTCTGAGTGAGCTTATCTCCGAGACAAAATAATCCAGTAAGAGTTTTTAGCTCACATGAGCTGAAGGCCCAAGTGAGCTTTTCTGATCAAAATTTGTTGTTTGTCGTCGTTGTGGTCGTTGTCGTCGTCGTAATATTTTCACATTTTCATCTTCTTCTCAAGAACCACTGGGCCAATTTTAACCAAACTTGCCACAAAGTATCCTTGCGTGAAGGGGATTCAAGTTTCTTCAAATGAAGGGCTACACCCTTTTCCAAGGGAAGATAATCATGAATAAGAGAAAAAGTAATGGCATTTTTAAAAAATCTTCTCCTCAAGAACCACTGGGCCAGGAAAGATGAAACTCATGTGGAATCATCCTCAGGTAGTGTAGATTCAAGTTTGTTCAAGTCATGACCCCCGGGGGTAGGGCGGGGCCAAAATGGCCGATGAAAGTTTTACATAGGAATATATAGAAAAAAATCTTTAAAAATCTTCTTATCAAGAACCACTAGGCCAGGAAAGATGAAACTTATGTGGAATTATCCTCAGGTAGTGTAGATTCAAGTTTGTTCAAGTCATGACCCTCGGGAGTAGGGTGGGACCAAAATGGCCGATCAAAGTTTTACATAGGAAGATATAGGAAAAATCTTTAAAAATCTTCCTAAGAACCACTGGGTCAGGAAAGATGAAACTCATGTGGAAGCATCCTCAGGTGGTGTAGATTCAGGTTTGAACAAATCATGACCCCCCCCCCCGGGTAGGGTGGGGCCACAATGGTCGATCAAAGTTTTGCATAGGAGTATATAGGGAACATTTTAAAAATCTTCTCCTCAAGAATCAATGTGCCAGGAAAGATGAATCTCATGTAGAAGCATCCTCAGTTAGTGTAGATTCAAGTTTGTACAAATCATGATCCTCGGATGCAGGATGGGGCAACAATGGCTGATCAAAGTTTTACATAGGAATTTATAGGAAAATCGTCTTCTTAAGTACTTCAAAGCAATGATAAGTGATATTATAGGAAGAAAATGTTTTTAAAAAATCTTTTTATCCAGAACAGCAAAGTCATATGCTGTATTAATATGAAGGCATTCTAAAGTAGTATTAAAGCCCCCCCCCCCCCACCCCTCTTCAGTAAACTTTTCAATTCTGATCTGATTTGTGTTTTTTTCCCAAGACGATTTGCTCAGGTGAGCGATGTGGCCCCTGGGCCTCTTGTTTTAAGTTATCTTTATTGAGAATGAGAGTGATTGCCTGTTCGATGGCGTTTTCATCAGAGAAAACCAGGTCTAACAAATCAAAGCATTATGTTCAACAGTAAGAGAAATCATTGCCCCATAGCATTAAAAGAAAATCTTTAACATATATATAATTGAATGACTATAGCTTGTTCATAAAGGGATTTCTTGCTTTCTTTGGGTTTTATTTTAGATCGTAGTCTCTCTTTTTCAACTGCCAGTCCCTATATGTTGGTATCATGCGACTGTTGCGGAGAAGGGCTATTAGAGGTGAAACCTACCTTAAAACCCAAATGTAGTTCATGTTCTGCATTTTGTACTTGTAACTTGCCAAATTGTCATTTAGCAGCTGTTACTGATGGTAAATTAGAGATTAAAAAAAACCATAGATATTTTTGTCAAGTTAAAGGGCAAATGGCCATTTCTAAGCGCTAGTGGTGTGACTTTTTGTTTATTCAAAAGAATTAATTTTGAGGAAGAGTATTATGCAGATGTACAGGTAAATTTGATTAATTTTTAAATCATTCATTGTTCCAAAAATTATTGAAAAGCAAGATATGCTTGCTACACCAATGGAAGTTGGAAGCAGTGGAGATAGTTATTTTTGTTTGATTTGTAAAAATCAGATTTATGAGCAAGAAAATGTGAAATCCTTTGGACAGCGTAGTATTTTTTGTGATATATACATAACTACTGGTATCATTTTAAATGTTTGGGTATGTCAAAGTCAGTTTTGAATAGCACTTCCACATGGATGTGTCAAACTTGTAAAACAAATGATATTCGAACTTGAGGTTATAACAGAGCGGATTTGTATTTCATAATATGCCTGTACATGTGAAGATGAAAAATACCATTTTGCAAGATCAGAGATTCTTAAGTATTTATTAAGAATTGTAACAAAGAATATGACTGAGAACTAAAACAGAGAAAATGATTTTATTCTTGGTGTAAAAAGTATGAACTTTGAATCAAATTATATATCTTTTATAGGAAGTCCTTTTATAAAAGAAAGACTTCAAAAATTAATGTTCATTTATGTGACAGTTGTGACTGCAGTAAGTACATGTTTCTTAACTGCAGTAAGAACACATTTGTGAATAAGAAAATTTGATGAATTGTTATTATTGTTCATTGTTTTGTTGTTATCTTAATTATATAATGGTGATAAATAATAATGGTCAATACAATTGATTCAATGGTTATTCCAGAGTTTGAAATTCAAGGGATGACAAAATCTAGTTCTTAGAATTAAGGTCACTTGCTACATACAAACACCTATAAAAATTTAAAATATAAAAGTTCATGTACATACGTTAAATGTTATTGTAAATGTAAATCAAATAAATCAGATTATTTATGTATGGTAAAACTTTTAATCTAAAATATTGACAAATGAATAAAATTATAATTTATTGAGAAATATACAAGTCCTTAAATTTTTGGTCTTTGTGGCAAGTGTCCTTAATATCATGACAGTGGTGGGTAGCAATTGCAAATGCCGGCAATGACTTTGACTGGATAATCTATGTGATGTAAAAGTGTAATTGGCACTTCATTTTTTAAAATGTGAAACGGCTTCTTACGCTGTATTGCCTGTTCCACATGTATGCGCCTGTTTCTTATGGTTTTTATTTTTGAAACATTTGTGGCAGGCATTTGAGAAACCCCACGTTTACCATGGGGAATCAAGACCTCAGCTCTTAACAAGGTGAGCTCTTCTATTATTGGGAAACCACTATCAGCCATTACCTTGTCACATGGCTCTATTATATTCAGAAAACCAGAGTTCACTGTCACAAACTTATCACGTGCAGACCTGTCCATGCTTCTGAAACAAAGTTAATCATTCCTGCAGGAGTAATACTCACCAATATTTTTGCGGTATGGTGGTGTTTGTAGTCACTCCAAGATTGTGCTGCTACCTGCAAAGTACTAGTAGTATTTTGGGTTTCAATAAAAATTTCTGCAGTCGATAATATGTCGGACATATCTGTAAGTGTTGTTTTGGAAAGATGAGGGATGATATAACAATTTCTCTGCAAGCTGGGTGGATTAAATACCAATGTGCCAAGCACTGAGCTCAGGAGTCTTATTCAAGTAGTAAACATACGTCTAGATACATGAGTAGATGAGACACCAAACTTGTCTGCAACATCTTCATTCAGATACCCTAATCTGAGTTTCACAATGCATAATATCATTTCCTCATTTGGACTGATTGTTCGTAAATGGCACGATAAATTGGTTTCAGGGAATAACATAGCCTTTTTGGACCCTTCCACTAGCGCACTTTATGAAGATAAAGGAGTATTGTTTTATACACTGCAATAAAAGATGCCAGAGTGGGTAAACCTGTGTAAAATTTTACTTTTGCATCAGACTTCATAACTGCCATTAAAGAAAATCTTTTGAGGGGTACCGATTACTTTTCCTTTGACTTTGAATCAAGGTTAAATTTTTGGCTCTAAATAGGCATTTCTTTGTATCATTGTCATTTGAAGAAATATTGGCTCCTCCAGAAGTTCCTTCGCATAAACTTTGTTCCATTTCAAAAAGGTCTGAGGTTGAATTCTGAGGAATAGAAAGGTCTGTCAATTCCAGTTTCCTTTTCTTTGATTAGTCTGGAAGACTGTTTTTGATCTCTCCTTAGATGGTGGTATCGAGGTAATTGGCTTGTGTGGTGTGTAGCCTAATTTCAGTGTTGGATAGGGATTTGCAGGAGTTGGCCTGATATCTAAGAAATGCTCAAAACAAACCCTGATATCTTCTTTGGCTTTCCAGTCTTCTGACCCGTTCTTCCTGTTCAGGATGCTTGCCCAGTTTTGTCTTGAATGATTATCTTTCAGTTCAGTTGGAAATGGGTAGAGATGGAATGGGGCTCACAAACGCAGTCCAATCCATACTGAATGTGATAAATTTCACATGTCTGCTTTTTCCATCTTATTATCTTGGTATCATTATTTGTGCAGAACTTAAAAGCGCAACATCGAGTTGACATTATTATATGTAGATTTTGAAATTCAACGTAGAAACGTGGAACTCCATGCAGACATAAAAAGAGAACATTATAAATAAAAAGAAAGGAAAACAAAACCAACGACATTACCCATTAATTCCTTAAATGTTCTGTAAAACATGCAAAAGATTTTTTTTAATTTATGGTGTGTGATAACCTCTCGCTTATTTATTTTTCTTAAACAGGTTAACTAAGTACAATCAGTGCATTTATCTATTTGAAATACACATATTAGCTGCAATCTACATAACTATTTTAATGGAGGTTATATAAAAATTTTGCAAGAAGTATAAAACTATAATCTTTCATACTAGAGATTTTTATTTCAAAACGTAAGGGGGCCGACTATTAGGGATGTGCGATTTTATCGGTATACCGGTATATCGCGATTTTTTTGTTGCGTGATACGTGATACGGAGACCTAAATACCGGTCTCTAGGTACATATTATAAAGTCCAGAAATTATTCATTTATTTGTTCAATCTTTCAAATTACAATTACAGAAAGTATAAAAATGCTGTAAAAAGTGAAAAGAACGGCATCTTACCATCCAAACATAATTGATTTTATACGCATAAAAATTTCAAGAAAGTAAAATTTTGTTTTTCTAGCATATTTGTTTAGAAAAATAATGACTTTTCATAAAAAATCATTGTAAAAACTGCTTTTAAAAATATCATGATATTATCGTGATATTGTGGGAAAAAAACGTGATATATCGCGATACGAAATTTTTGGCGATACCCATCCCTACCGACTATAGTCACACCTCCCAACCTTATTAATATTCAGGGTCATGAACCCAAGGGAGCATTCATTGCATCAGATATTTTCTTTAAACAAGGAAAGACAACTCAAGATTTTCTTTAATGGTATACATTTAAATTGTGATAAATTGGGGTGGGGATATTGTGAGATATGTTTTATTTCATTAAGATCACTCCTGGTCAATTTTTATGTTGAATAAGTAAAACATTAAGACAGTGTATTTTCAGCAAAATACTGCATAGGTATATGAATGTGTTCACTAAATTTCTGTTTAATAAATACAGGTAAATTGAGTTTCAAGTATACCTGATTTCACATAAGCTACATATCTGCAGCTACTAGTACATGTAAATATTTCTGGAAGGTATCTATCTACATAATCAATCATATTCAGTTATTCATTTTTTTCTGTTAACTGAATTCAACAAAAATAATATAAACTGATATGCACACCATTTATATATCATGACCATATTGAAAAAAAAGACAAAGTAAACAAACAGCATGCAATCATGTTTTTTTAATTTACAATAAATTTACTAAGCACTACATGTAGACAGACAATGGAATGTTCAACAACAAATAAGTTGTATATTACAGACATATGGTATAATAAAGATTATGCTGTTTAAAAATGAAGTAAAAATTTATAAATCAATATTTAGATACCATTAACAAGATCTCCAAATTTTGACTATTTTTAATAAACAAAATTAAGTGCACATGTACATTCTAAATATTTTTTTTTCCTACTCAAAAAAATTAAAGTTCCATTTTTTAAAGATAATCAACCTTATAATAAAATTTATAGTCAAAATATTCAAGTGTTTCTTTCTTTACTGGTCTGGTTTAAAATACATGTGTAATTACAATATGTAATTCATATAGTTTAAGCATGCAATACAAGTGAGAGCTACATGTAGCTATAACCTCCCTTTTTTGCAAACATTTTCTGTACCGTGATTAAATTTTTAAAAAAATCAGTGTTAAGTTATAAATCTTATCTTATCATTTTATAACCTATGAAGTCACCTGTATGGCACAGTGGCAAGAGCATCTGCTCGAGAGTCATGAGTAAGGAGTTGATCCATAAATTGCTGGTTCGAAATCCCACAGTCGGACATAGATGAGACTGTATATACAGAGGTCCTGTGTTGCAGTAGGTGCTAGTACCAAAAAGATCCCTCATTGCTCATAATGCTCAGTTAGCCATGTGTGCCAAATAAAGAACAAAATTTGCAGCTCTCCACCAACAAATGTTTGTATCCCCATATGAGTGAAAATTTCTCAAGAAGAATGTTAAACAACGTACAAATAAACAATAAACTATAGAGTCTTTGAATATGCAAATTCTTTTTTTCTGAGAAAAGGATCCTCAAATGATGTTTAGATATGGTTCATATGTGTAGAAAAGTACTGTATCAATCCAGCTAGTCTTCATGAATTCATTTGTTATATGGCCTGAAAAATATAAAATGTTAAATCATTAACATAAAAGTATATGATTGATATTTTTATAATTCATCATAAATTAATTGAATCAATGAAATAAAGTCACACTTGAAATCTCTCATGGGACTGCTGAAAAAAAAACTGAGATATCCAAGAGATTCAGGGTAAGATATATAGAAAAAATGTCGTTCAAGGGACTTTAAAATGACTTTGATATCTCAATGTGTTCAAAATATCACTCAGTGTCAACTGTCAAAGATATATACCAAAGTTCAACTCTAAACAGAGTATATAAATTCATATACATTTATGCCATATCGGTTGCTAATTCAATCTATAATTGTTCATTAATAATCTGCATGAGAAAGAGATATGCGCAAAACGAGCAAATTAAATTAACAAAAGTAAATCATATATATGCTATTCCAAGTGTTTGCAAATCATTCATCCAATCTGTAATACTGTCATGAACGTCAACATACCCTAGGTAGTCAAAGTTTTTTGATTTTAAGATACTGTTGTTTAACTGTACTTATTTAGACTGCACTGTATTCACTTGTTTCCCAACAGTACAAATTTTTCACATGATCTGAAATCCATCATTACTATCATGATAAGAGTTATGCCTCTTTTTTCTGAAAATTGTAGCTTTTTTGACTTTACATAGATATCAACTTAAGGATGTACAACACACCTACCCCAAAAAATTCCTGTCGTTTAATTAAGGTCTTCCGTTTCCAACGGAAGACCTTCTACTGATTCTGTTGGTAAAGATTATTATTCTTTTTTTTTCTTCTACTTCCTAGACGCCAACTTTGAAGCCTCATATCTCACTCATTTCTCAACTGATTTCGCTCAAATTTTCAGAGGTACTAGAAGTTACTAAACTCTATCAGAATGCTGTTGAAATTTTCAAAAAGTCACTTCCGGTTTCGAGTTATTTTCCTTTAAACGAAAATTTATAGGCTTTCATTTCCAGACAAAGGCTCAGAGACGGCTAAAGCTGGAGCAGAAATTCTACTGATTTTAGATAATAGAAGGATTGAAGTTGTGCACATGGGTTTTTGTTTTTCGATTTCTCTATTCAAAATGGCGCTATATAGGGGTCAAAAATTAGAACGCTTAAAAGAGTTAAAAATTATTAATATTTTGCTTTTTATCTTCTAAACTAAGAATATTTTGTTAAGACATATAGAACAAAATTTGTGCAGAATTAGAAGATCTTTCAAATGATATCTCGGAAAAAGGGCTGACCCCTAAATTAAAGGATCTAGAGGGGCCGAAACTTTTTTCCAGATATCTCAAAAAGTATTGAGAATTTGTAATATGTCCAAGAAGCAAAGTTGTTCAAAATGTCAAGCTTAATCTATTGAAGTCCTCAAAATGCGTCCGGCGACGTCACTTCCGGTCCAACCGGAAGTCGTCAGAAAATGCATATATTTACCGTTCTTGACAAGTTTTTGGGTAACATATGTCACTGGAAGCATAAAACTTAATTTTCTGTCCGTCGACATCACTTCCGGTCAAACCGGAAGTAGCAGAAAATAGCTTATTTTTAAAGGTTTTGATGCAAAATTGAAATTATAAAGTGACTGGAGACGACTTAGCTCATTGTTTTCTTTTGTTGACGTCACTTCCGGTCAAAACAGGACGGAAGACCTACTCGTTGCTTTGCAACGAGCTTTGCTCTAGTTTTCGTTATTTTTGTATATTTAGTACATGACTATATCTACTGCATGTATGCACATTTTGGACAAAATCGTTCGAGTGGTTTTTGGACAAGAAATTCCAAAAGTTGGCCCCCTTTAGTTGTTTACCAGGAAAGAAAATTTTAATCAATGAACTACTTAAACCTTGATTTACGAAAAAGCCAGGTTAGATATACCTGTCAAATTTCATTGACTTATTCCTTTAACCATTTATCACAAAACCATAGCAATCTTTTTGATATACATATCAACAAAACAAATTTTAAAGACCTTAAACTGAAAAACTATGAATTATCTAAGCCTTGTAAATTGTGTATTTTTCAAATTCAAAATTTTTTTGTGAAAAAAACTGTCGTTTAATTTTGGTAAAAAACTTTCTTTAGGTAGCTGGTAGTAAAAATAATCTTCATTATTTTTTGTATAATTTTTGTACACCAGTTTCGATTTAATAGCGGAAAATTACCCCCCCCCCCCTCTCCCCTTCTCAATAAATCACATTCCCGTGCATCTTTCAGACGGGGGTCGATTACTTTGCTATGAATCTACAAATACACATTTAAAAAAAATCAAATTGGAATATTGCTTTGCTTAAAAAATATATTAACTTACATATTTAAAAGTTCTTATATGTAAAGCGTATTTAAATGTAAACTTTTAGGCAATTTTTGAATACCCTTACAACCTCCACCTCTTCATTTTTTGCGTCGCAGACCATTAGCGTTTGACGAGACGTCATTTACAGTGCAAATATACTAGTATTTCGTCATTATGATTTGAATCCCGGAGGTATGAATTAGTTTTTAAATTCATAAATGCAGAATAAATATTTACTACTGGTTTTATATATATCAGGGAAAAAAATACCGAAGGATTTTAGGATTTTAGTGTTTAGCCCATATATGTATGTGTTATGCATTCAATTTTCACATGAAACCTGGATACGAATTCATCTTACGTATATGTTGAATATGTTGATTTTTAATTTTATTTCTTTATTTTTATTTATTAAAAAAATGGTGTACGTTCGACTCTCCTGTGATATACATGGAATAATTATAGTGTCTTTCATGTTATTTCAAACGAGACAGTATGTGGTCGTGGGGATATATCGACATTTGCATACATGTACACCCCTCACGATATTACAGTGCAGAGTGTAGTACACGCATTCTTTCAATGTCGTTGCTTCGAAAGTTAAAATGAAAATTCCGTACTCGTCCACATGAACATCAAAATATCAAACATTGATCTCTTCATCTATTTTAATTTTTATCAAATCGCACATTGATATTTTTAAAAATCTTGTAGGCAACGTTTTGTTTTGATTCGAGGAAATGCGAACCGACATGTTGACAGTGACAGAAAGTCAAACGATTTGCTGCAAAGCTAGGATATTCATAAATTCAGATAATTACAGTACTAGTAAACAATTCTTTTCAATTCCATACTTACATTGTGTGTATGAAGTCTATAGTGCTCAATTCTCGGATTTATCAGGTCTTGCTGTAAATGTATCGGAAAACCGTGAATAAAGGGAGGAAAACAAACATCTCCTACATTTTCAGAGTTGTTCCTCTTTGATCAGTAAGGGTCTGAGAACAACATCGATTACATTGTAAAAAGTTTTTTGTTTGTTTAATGTTGTTTTATTTAATTAAAGAAGAAAAAACAATATTTATATCGTAAATGCCCAAATTATAATAAAGACCATTAATCAGACTGTAATATAGCTAACTGTACATAATGAGAATTTCGGCAATGTAAATTAAAATTTTCAAAATAGGCTAAAAAAAATGCTGCGCTTTGATCAAAAATATAATTATGAAATGAAATTAACATTAAGGGATGGTATATTATGTCTTGCTTTTTACGAAGTTTAATCGGGTTAATTAAAAAAAAACTTATGGATTGAGTATGGTACTCATAATCACAGCCAAGCCCCATTTCCTATTTTTCTTTTATGATTTATATCATAGACATAAAACCCCTTCGATTTAGGTCTATGTTTATATACGACGGGATCGTTTTATTCATCATTTTGACGCTTTATCTTTGACGTTAAAGTTGACGTCACGTCAACGTTCAATTGAAATCGCAAGAGTTATCTCCCCCAGTGTGTTGTACGTCTTTAAGTATCCATAAAATAGGAATTTTAATTATGAAAACTTATATTATTTTAATCTGTACTTAACTTAAAAGCCAAGAAATAAACAAAATGATTTTCCAATATTTACATAGGACTTTCGAGATAAATATTCTGTTTCTAATTATGGCATCCATTACCCTTGATTCTGAGATTCTGTACTAGGATGTATTCATTCAAAAAATATGATGTATCATAGCCCTGATAATCTTGAATGCTTCAGCCTTAAATATTCCAGAATAAAACTTTGACCTCCCCCCGACCCACTGTGGACCCACCCTACCCTATAGCTATATGACCTGAACAAATCTAAATCTGCTCTTAACTATCTCAGAGTGACTAATAATGACCTGTCTATTCTTGAAAAGAATTAAGATTTAATTTTTTGTCTACGGATTACTCTTGTTCTCTCTCTCTATTTTATTGCTGTACTCTATATACATGTACATCAATAACATATCATCACCAGTAATCAACATACCTTCTCTTTGGACTTGACATCCTTTCCTACATTCTCGTGGTTAAAGCTTTCATCAGATAATTTGTTTTGTTACAACTGAACTACAAATATGATTAATAAGTTAATACAATCTTCTACATTTAATTAATCCAAATAAAATACAAGCATTTGCAATAATGTGGAAAGAAAACTGAATGAAAAATACTGACAAATATCAATGCACTACATGCAAATCAGAAAAAATATGTAATGCAATCCTTTACAATTTGCATAATATGCTGATTATGTATCAGCATAATTTTAAGTTCATTAAATTGTTTGCTGAAACAGACAACCAACTGTATTTATAAATTCTCTTTTAATGGATTTTCTTCTGCCTTTGAACTTACCTGTACTATTATGCAGCATGATAATGTGAGAATTTTTTCACCCATTCTTTATTACCAGGTATTAAAGTATCTGCTGAAAATATAACAGAATGTGATTAAACCTTTTGAAAATTAAACAAAAACAAAAATCACTGATGCATGATTTTCAATTATATTGACCCTTTCATCTCTCTCTTTAACTATATATAACTTAACACAGGATTCTTTTATACATAGATATACCTGTACATGTAGATATTGTAGTAATTAGGCATGCTTAATATTTTTTATTTGTTTATTCCAATTAGCATGATCAGGATGATAATAATTAAACTAGAGCCGAGCTCGTTGCAAAGCAACGAATAGGTCTTCCGTTGGAGCTACGGAATGGAAGACGTAACCTTGAGTCTAGGTCAAACAATTCTAAAGTTATAAATAAATAGGCAACCTAGAGGCTTGTGAAGGAAGCAATTTACAATGTTTATACAGGAAAAAGACTGTAAAGGAATGTTATGTGCATGACCTTGAACTTTCTAAATGACCTTGCGACAAGCAATGACAAACTCTGTTATAAGAACACATAATCTGTGTATTACCGACTGGAAAAGTTCCCGTATGTTTTTTTTTAGATATTCCTTTAGTCCACCTTGAACTTGAGTGAAGGTCATGCCCCACCCTGCATTATATGAGCAATGTTTCACTGGTACAAATACGATTGAGAATTTAAAGTTTCTCTGTCAGTAACAGTGACTTGTCCAAAAGACTGGATATGTTCAGTCAAATTTTTTTCTGAACATATATCGAATCCAAAGAATTTATTAGGTTCAAAACTATGATTTACAGAATGATTTTACTAGAAATATATCTATAGGACATGAATGCCCCGCCCAGTGTATATTAGTAAATAATGCAACATTAAATCTGTATAAGTGTATTGACGTCTGTTGAGAATATCTCTAATAGTTTCTTAAAAATTGAAATCTTAAAAATGGATATAGATTATAAAAATCCGTTCATATAATGCATATAGGCATAAACTTACATAAAAATATCTCAAATGGTTTCTTAAATACTAAGCAAATTGCAAATTTAAGACAGGTGGTGTCAAGGTCACAGGAAAGTGAAGATCAAAATCATCTGAAAATGTATCAGGATACTAAAGTTTGATAAAAATGTCTTGAATGGATTCTACAAAACCGAAGGTCGCCCGTGAGGCACAGTGGTTAGAGCATCTAATCCACAATAAGGTTTGGATAGCTCTCATAAGTGTGTATTAGTATATAAAGTTGAGTAAAAATATATATTTTTCTTCAGAACTGTCTGAGCTAAATACTAACTGAATTACAGGGATGTAGCATCCTGGGGGGGGGCACTTTTTTCATCAACATTACCTTTAGTATAGGAAATGTTAATTGAAAGGATGGTTGGCCTTCCCACTTTTTACCATAGTATAGTGATATGAAGGAATTGTAGGAAAATGTAGTAAAAGTAGTAAAAAAAATTTTGGAAGTGAAGATAACTTGCCTTTGAAAAAGTTGGCCACTACCTCCCCCCCTCCCCGAAATAGGATTTTCGAGTTTGGGAAACTTTTTAACTTTTTTTTTGGTTTGCTTGTCAACTTTTTTTCAGGCAAGTAAAAAAAAATTTTGATATGTTTCTGAGTTAAACACTAACTTGAGAAAAGTTAGGTTAAGGTCAAAGGAAAGGTAAAACAATATGTTGATGCAGTTACAAACGTGTAGCCTATAGTACGTATCGGCACTTAAAACATTGCTGTGACGTCATGCCTTTGTTCTTGCAGTCTAAAAATTTACCTTTAGCCCTCCGATAATAATAATTACCAGTCTGATAATATATTATCGGACGGCAATGATAACAAAATCGGACGGTATTTAAAAAACAAAAAGAAGAGTGAAATTAAGGTTAAATATGTCCAGAACCCCCCAATAAAAATGTTAGGAAACAAATTCTGGGAAAGCAAACGCAAGGAAATCAAATTGCTACAAAAAAATCCATTACAAAAAAAATCCAAGTTTAACCCTTCCACAAAATTAATACTTTCCACTCTTTAAAAGAATTTTTGATACAGCACTTTGAATAAGCGAATTTAAATCCATTTCTGCAAAAGAGTCTGCAAATCTCCTTATTTTGTTCCCCGATGGCCACACTTTTAAAACCTGAGAATATTTCCATTATCTAAACTAAAACTTCAGGGTAAAAATCCACATTTTTACTTTCCATGGTGATGGTTATAATATCAACTAAAATTATGTCTGTATCAATGTCAATTTATGCACATCATAAATAAAATTGTTCCCCCAAAAACTTTTCACCACCTGACCCCTGTCCTGCTAAACTAAACGACTGCCATTGAATGAGTGAAATGGAACAAGAGTTCACTCACTTTTTTTTACTGTCTCATTTCTTTTATCTACTTATCAGACGGGTAGAAAACAATGGCTGCGTAAACTCCTATTGTGTTATTATCGGACTCCTCCAGGTAACTTTTGGACATTTAAATGGCAATGTTTTAAGTAAGATATATGCCTCATACTATTCTATATGTAAAATTATCAGACAGTTTTCGGCCCTAACGGGCCTCAAACAGTCTGATAATTTTACATATAGAACAGTATTCGGCATATATCCATTACATTTCAGTACAGACATGTATCGGCACATGAAGTTTGATGGTACTATCTTGAATGGTCTCTTTAGACAGATTTAATAAAGGTGAGATTAAGTTCAAAGGAAAGGTCAAAGTCAAAATATGTCGATGCACAAAAATAGCTCTCATCAATGTTAATCAGCATAGGACGTTTAATATAAAAAAAAAATTGAACAGTTTCCTTTAAATTGAGCTTTGAACTGAGGTTAACGCAAAGCGGTACGGAGGGACAGACGGAAAATGGGAGACGTACATGACAATATATGCCCAGCCTTTTTATGGGGAAGCATCAAAGGTTCAATGAGAATGTTTTATTTGAAATTTGGAGACTTGTGAAATAATGCGTGGAGACCGATCCTATGGATGAGACCGGATAAATCAAGGTCTTGTGTCGTGGTACATGTAGGTGCTGGCATGAAAAGGATCCAAAGCACCTGATTCCATCAGGTATAAAACTTGAAATTAATAAATGCACAAGCGAATACGATTGATTAAAACAAATATGAGATAAAGTGAAATATAACGGGTAATTTTTACTGCTGTATATTTTTACGAATTTCAGTCCAAAAATGGTGATTTAAATTTTTACATGTTGATCTTTTACGAATTGAATATGTCCGTAAAAATTAAAAACATCAGACTAAAATTCTAGATCATATTGAATGCATTCGTACAAATAATGTGTCCAAAAAACTCTATGAGAGAGAGAGAGAGAGAGAGAGAGAGAGAGAGAGAGAGAGAGAGAGAGAGAGAGAGTTATTAAATTGATATATCAATATAAACAATGCAACAAATTACATAATGAATTGTATAGTTTTTCTAATAACCTTTATATACATAAGCAATGTACCATTCATTTATTCATGTTTTTTAAACACATAGCTAGGCACACGTGCACGACTGGTATATTTACAGAAAACAAAGAGAGACAACTCAAACTAACATAACTGAAGTGAAAGTATTCAAGTACAGCGTATTAAGAGGTCGAAGCTTTATTCAATGCACTCGAAGTAGAAGAGAGTGTCCAAGATTGAAAACACGGGTATTCATTTAATTGGAAGACCTGTAATTATTAAGTATTTATCAGAAGTTATGCGTCTCGAAAAAAAAAACTTAAAACGAGTAACCAGGTAGGTCTAACTGATAAATAAATTGACGGTGTTTATAATTTATATACAAGTTAATTGAGATTTACCTGTATGATCCCAATCGATGATTGGCTTAAAAGTGCTCAAAATACTAACAGTATACTAATTATATAGCCTCCATGGCAATGACAATGACAATGACAATGAATTTATTCTCATAAACTGACATAAGTACAGTGTTGAGAAAGATTACAAGTATAGTTAAACATATGTGCATGCGTGAAAAAGAAAAAAAAAAGTACAAAGTAACAAAACTAACAATATCTAACCAGGAGAGCCAACTCTCTCAAAAATAATTTTTACAAATTTACACAGTTTTGTCAATTTAACTAAATTTTTTGTATTAAAAAGTTGATCAAACTTATACACATTTGGATGTGAATAGTAATATTTTGATAATAATAATAACCTTGAATTTAAGATAAGTGAATCATTACAATTAAATAAGTAGTGAAATTCATCACCAATTTCATTTTTGGA
>NW_026925319.1:0-25407 GCF_032062105.1 Saccostrea cuccullata
AGCATTCTGTTTGTACAAATTAAAGTTGATATAAAAAGGATCTTTAGTTTCTGGTTTATAATATACAATATGTAGTTTTTGGAGACCATGTCTTCAAACAATCTGTCGGAATTCCATTGCGCCCTGTGATTAACAGACCTATTTATGTATTTGTATGAAGCAGAATTTATTCAAAAACCTCTACATGAGGAGAAAAATAAGACATAATGATATTTAATATCGACAATGTATTAACAATCAACAATACATGTTGTCACTTCCATAGATATGTCGACTCGGTATATCACAGTAGGCTTGAAATTAGGAGATAGCGAACAGTATTCAATATAAATATCCTTAAAACAATACAAAAAAAGTGCAGAGCAAACACAGACCTTCAAAACATTAGAGATTGGATCAGGTACCATGGAGAAGTGAGCATCCCCTGGCGACCAGTCATATCTGCCGTGTGCCTTTTGTCATTAGCAGAAAAAATTAGGAAAAATCATTCGTTAATTGAGTGTATAAATAATGGATTAACAATTAGTATGAAAAACGTCTGTCAGCATAAAAAATAAATCCACAGAGTCTTACACATTTAAATAATAGGTAAGTCCAGTTATTGTTAGGCTATTTTTGTTACATTGTTACTTTGAACTGTCTACCAGATTTTCCCGTTTCTCCTCAATCATGACAAAGAGCACAAAGCGGGTGTGACAAGTCAACAGGGAATGTTTATTCCTCCAGGGCATATGATCCCATCTTTAACTTTTTAGGTCTGAGTTTGCACTGCTCCAAATCTGTATTGTTTCATCTGACTTTTGAGATTGAATGCTGTTTTTATATATTACTGTATTTTTTAGAAACTTATCGCCCAACAGATAATCTTCGTTTAAAGTTCATGTGGTTTATATTTTTTTTAATAAAAATACTGTATGACGTCTTTTGTAATTTTAAAAGAAAATATGGTAAATGCACAATTGATATTGAAAAAGTCATATAATAAAGATTAATAATTCTTATCTAATGGAATTTGAAGATTTCATACATGTAAAGCTTTACGTTTAATAGCAATGGTAATAATGCACTCCTGAACTCCTGAAGAGTAAAAAAAGTATTATGATTCCAAATTACCAGTAGCTCTATCTACGTTATTAGCAGACTTATTTTTATATTCATATGAAGCAGAATTTATGCAAAATCTTTTGCGTGAAAAGAAAAAAACACTTGCTGTGGCCTTCAACTCGACATTTAGATATATCGACGACGTATTGTCAATTAATAATGATAATTTCCATTCCTACGTCGACACGATATATCCTGGTGAGCTTGAGATAAAAGATACCACAGAGTCCAACACTTCTGCTTCATACTTGGATATTTTACTTGAAAAAGACACAAATGGTAATCTAACAACCAAGCTATATGATAAACGTGATGACTTTAACTTTTCTATCGTCAACTTCCCTTACTTATGCAGCAATATACCTTCATCACCTGCATACGGAGTATTTATATCTCAGTTGATTCGATACGCAAGAGCATGCTCTACGTATGAACAATTTCTTAAACGAGGTAAATTATTGACAAGCAAGTTGATGAAACAAGAATATCAACAGTCTCGTTTAAAGTCATCATTTCGTAAATTCTATGGTCGATACAATGACCTTGTCAGCAAATACAATTTATCATTGAATGATATGCTGACTGACGTTTTTCATACCAATTGTTAGTCCATTATTTATACACTGAATTGACTACGGATTTTTTTCCCGTTATTTCCTGATTGTGACAATGAGCACACGGCGGGTGTGACCGGTCGACAGGGGATGCTCACTCCTCCATGGCACCTGATCCCACCTCTGATGTTTCGGAGGTCCGTGTTTGCTCTGCTCTTGTTCTGTGTATTTGTTTAATGGACGTTGAGATTGAATACTGTTCGTTATTTCCATATCCTACATATATTTTACGTAGTCAATCGGTAAAGAATACTTACCATTAAACTGATCCATATTTATCGTTAAATAACTTTTTGAATGACCAATTATTATCATTTGATCAAAAGTCGTAAGACTTGAATAACCATGCGAACCTAAATTATCTCGGGCACTTGTCTTCTAATTTCCTCAAATTAGTATTAATTTTAGTAAACCATTTATTTTGTTTTTAATTTTTGATTTTATTCATTTTATTCATTCAAATTTAACTCTCAAATGTTTCTCAGATATTCAATATTCCCTCGATGTAACTCATTGACCAGATGGTATTGATGTGATTTCTTCTCCCTTCAAAAAGGCGAGATTTTAATAAACCTGTTAGTTATGCCCTAGTACATGTATAACCACTGTGCGAGTAGTCACTGTAGGAAAGCGGCTGACAGTAGTATATACTACGGTCATCAAAACATGTCGGCCGAGGTCATCGCTTAGACTTTTTCAGTCAAGATTTTAAACATTTGTCAGGTTATTTGTGTTATTTCTTGCAAAATTTAAAAGAACGCTAATGAGAACTTGCTATTAGTTATTATAGCTTACTTGAATTTTAAGAAATAAAGCTGTGATAGGACCTCAAAGATTTTGACAATGATGACCGTAATATCCACACACAACAAAATAGATGACGACCGTAATATAATTATGGAGATGACCGTAGTATGTGTACAAAATCAATTTAGACGAAAATATCTTATTTAATATCAGTACTTGATGTTCAATACAGATTTCATTATACAAGATCTATATACTAATTAGTATGGAGGTCATAAAAAAGAACTGAAACGTTTAAAATATGATTGATTTGATACATATCGATACGAGAAGCCACGGTTATTTTATTTTTTTTTTCTGTATTTTTATACAATGTTATATACATTATACATATAAAATAATTATAATAATAAGAGCGACTATTAAGTTTATTTTGCATTCTTTAGGAATAATATTGATATTGCGATCATCACTACATTGTAAGTCCTAGTCCTCTTCTGAAAAAAGACAAACCTCGCCCTTCAAACAGTTTTAATTGCAACTGTTACCAAAAATGACAGTGACTCATCACTATATCTCATGTAATAAAATGTCCTTTGTTTATAGACCTTGCCGAAATCAAGCAACAAGTGGTGTGCAATTTTTGCCATGTTCTGATGTTTTTCATTAATGCACAAAAGTCATCAAAACGACAAATATATTCCATTTTCCTGATAAAATCAGAAAGAACACTGTGAATTTCACTGCTTTCTGTGTTAGTCTCAGCATCTTGTCCAAACTCACATTGCTGCTGACGTTTACTTTCATGAACTTCTTTTTTTTAATCTCAACATTTATACACACTGTATATCCATTACTGATTTTTTTCTTTAAGTCCAGATAAGTATATAGGAAAGTGAATATATTTATATAGTTTTTTCAGTTTCTGAATAAAGTTCTATTTTACGTATGCTGAACCCTAACCCTAACCTCGCTTCCAAATGGTGAAATATGCTATGTACACTGAAGTGGTCACCTTACATTTTTTGAAGTTTTAAAGAACAAATGCAAACAATAAATGATTTCTTTAATTCATGGTTGATGATGCATAATTAAGTTAAATGTTGCATAAATTTCATGTAAGTATCTCGTGACAATTTTAAGCAAAGTATCAAGAAAATGATGTACCCTCAAAATGAAAAATTCACACGAAAAATCTATATGGAGTATGACCACCACTCGCTCTTATTACTTCAAGACATTTTTTTCTGTTGGATACCATGTATCCCTGAATAGGAGATTGACCCCATCTGCTGCCACACCTACTGTATAGATCTTTCGAATAGTCGAAATTGTGTGGAAAGGAAGGGCTTTGATTTTTCTCATAAAATCCGAATTATGTTCAATAGGATAAAGATCCGGGTATTTGACAGTGTATCTTCACACAGCTGCCTTGAAGTTAATATCCTAGAGAATGAAACACGGACGTGCACCGATTCAGAATAACTTCGACTGATATTAAAATGTCACGAGCACAGATTTTTTTTTCTTGTTTTTAACATTTTCGTACGATTGAAATATTTTGTTTTCATTTTCCGAAGATTGTTTCTGGACAATTTACCAACCTTTTACCCCGGTGTGATGCGTAATGTTGTCCTCAGACGAAGATCAAAGTCAATTCCGGTTTGGTTGAATTTTGGTGATCGATGAAAAATGACGCACAACATATAGAAATATGTGCTTAAGTGGGTTTTGATACTGTTTGTTACTTTTTAAAAGTAACATCAAGTACAACTAGAGAGTTTACTATTGCTAGCGATAGCGTATGTAGCCCCGAACTGTTCCCCTATTTCCATGGCAACTATTGATAATTTCGGACAAGAGTTTCATTTTTTGTATCACTAAAACAATACATGTACCTATTAGCTAAGATTGGACATCCATCAAGTCTTATAATTCCTTTCAGTTCTTTGATTTAAAAATCAAAGTTAAAGAATTTTCACCTTCCTCTAGTCTCCATGGCAATAATCGATTATTTGAAAATTTTGAATGCAAATCGCACAACTACAATTACTAATCACTAAAAAAAAGGTTTTATGACGAATGTTCAAGGGACTAAAGAGTACCCTTCCGGACAAAATTCGTCGCATTTTTTAGGTTTCCATGGCAATGGTAGACATTTTTAAACTACAGTGTAAATGACCATACCAGGTCCAGTCCAAAGACTATTTCTACCTACGTAACTATTAATAGCTACCTAGGTACATGTATTTAAAGCTTCCCAAAGAAGCTTTTTTTGCGACCAAAGGACTAAACAGCGCAACATGATGAAAAACATATTGTTCATGTTTTTGGCTAAAAATGATTACTTCCTGAATCGGCAATTTTACATTAGTTTCTATGCAAAATTGACAATATACGAAGTAATCATTTTTTGGCCAAAATTTTGTCATATTCATCATCAGTGTGACTGTATCAAGAACTTTTGTGCTCACCATGTTGTGCCGTTCCTGCATTTGGCCACAAAATGCAAGTAAAGCAGAAAGTAGGTAAAAATAGCTACTTTGGGTAGTTTTAAATACCTAAGTAGCTATTAATACCTACGTAGGTAGAAAAAAGTCTTTGGACTGGACCTGCATATGGCACAGCTACTAGCAGTGATCGTCCTTTGAGAAAAGTTTCTGAAAGATTGTCCCAGCCATCTTTGAGAAACAGCCTGGACAACCAAAAATTGTGTATGTACAGTCGCAATATGTCGTCACCGACTTCGTTCGGGACGACATAATTATGCATGAAAATAAAAAAAGAGTAAAATGTTGTGCAAAGATGGTCCAGATATTAACATTCCAACGACTCTACCTTCTATCTCAATGGTCATTTTGTAGAAGTTTTGTGTTTTTAGTGAAACCATTTTTTCAATTTGATAACGATCACAAAAAGATGCAAATTACACAAAACACGGAAAGTACAAATTTATTTATTGCCTGTAAGCTTCGTCAAAGAACATTGGTTTTCATCGGTGATACTTTATTTTCTTTCTACAGTTGTTAAGAATACTCATTTGTGCAATAATTTGAAAATATCATACCATTCTATAAACAGTTCTAAAATAGATATATTGATTAAAGTGAACTCTTATAAGTTTTGCTAAGTGTATGGCACGTCAATTTCACAAAAATGAGCAAAACACAGTTTCACAGTTGATAAACTAGGTTTTATGACTGTTAGCTATAGTTTACAAACCGTGAACTATAGTTTTCATATGTAAAACTATATTTACCGGTTGTTAATTAACTATAGTTTACGAATGGTAATCTAAGATTATCTGTTCTTAATAAAGCGTTTTTCATTAGATTTTGTTGTTGAAAAACAAAGATTCACGTTTGAAAACTTTAATTTACAATCGTAAACTATTGGTAAGAATTGTTTATCATAGTTTCACAAATCGTGAAACTTTATTTATCAGATCGTTTACTATAGTTAAGAATTGTAAACCCTAGTTCAAAAATCGTGAAACTGTATTGATCAGGTAATATATGTTTTGCAATAGCAAATGATTGTTTTCGGTGTTAAGTATAGATAACGGTTGTGAAACATAGATAATCGCGTTAATTATGATTTGCTGATGTGAAATATAGGTTAATGCTGTTAACTATAGTTTATAGTCAGTAAACTAAAGTTTACAAGCAATAAACCTAGTTTATTGACTGTGAAACTCTGTTTACTTCATTTTGTGAATTTGGCGTGCCATAGCTATGGTTCAAAATTACATTAACATCTTTGTCTTTTTAACACAAAAATAACATGATATGTCTGCCTCTGCAACAGAATAGAAAACACATTAAATTATATTTATATATTACGGTCATCCTACTTCATTTGGAGTAATCTATATTACGGTCATCTTAATATTTTGTTACGGTCATAATTGTCAAAAACTTTGATGTCGTACTACAGCTTTATTTCTTTAAATTCAGGTAAGTTATACTAACCTATAGCAAGTTCTCATTAGCGTACATATAATTTTTTGAAGAACTAACACAGATAACCTAGCAAATGTTTTAAATCTTGACTGAAAATTTCAAAGCGATGACCTCGGCCGACATGTTTTGATGACCGTAGTATATACTACGGTCAGCCGCTTTCCTACAGTGAGTAGTGCGGGACAGGTTAATGTAAACAAGTTGATGATACAAGGGTACATACAATATTAGTGGAAGTCAAGTTTTGCAAATTTTACATACGATACAATGACCTTTAATTGTTCACAAATGCAAATCGTAATACGTTGAATATTGAGTAACAAATTTCATACAAATTTTAGGATTATTATTTTTATTGAATTGATTACGTATTTCTCAATTATCCAATTTTGGCAAACGACACACGGTTGATGTTAAAACATATTATGGGGGCTTTTCCTGCTTGCAATAAAAAGCGTCATCTATGCAGCTACTTAGTGTGTACTAATTAACGTGGCCAAAGGAAATTTTAACTGTTCCCTACTTATCCAAGTCGTCGGTAAGGTAATTGTACAACACTTTGGATAACGTTTATTGCTCATACCAGTATACGAGTAGTGATATCCATATATGTTGTATATAACTGCTTCGTTCTAATTACACCAAGTTTTTCATCCGAAATTTACGTGTTTGTCCATTCCATACTTAACCATTTTTTAAATGTCTTATTTAAACATCTTACATCCATCTTGTTTTATAGTAGATACCATTATTCATTCATAAAATTTTGGAATATTTTGAACATCTGAATAAGAGAAATATATCTATAAAGAATTTGAGAATGAATGCACATTAAAAATTAGGTTAAACAAATCTAATTGTCTTTCAAAAGTACATACCAAGTGTTGTATAGAGGAATCCAAATACAAACGTTAATGTTGTGAGAAGAGCCATTATTCATAAAGGAGTAACTCGTGAAACACTATTATTATTTGCTTTTTATTCATAAAAACTTCCGTGTTTTTATAGCCTAATCTTCGACAATGTTAATATTTATCGCTGTTAATTTTTTTGTTAAAAATAAATGGTATTGTACAGTACGATATCTTTAAAACGTATGCTTAAATAATGTATAAAGGCGATAAAATTTTATAAAACACTTATGTCCCCGTATGGAGGCTCATGGCGAAGATTAAAGTTAGCAAATGTAAGTAAAACATCAAGGTCTAGAGAAAAAAAGAAAGAATTTGTGGTAAAGAATACAACTCTGGGATATGAAAGATCTTAAAGAAACTGTTCAAAAATTATGGTCAAGATTATAAATTTTCAAATGAATGTAGGTCAAAACCCAAGGTCAAGGTTTAAAGGTCAAATTGAATGGTTCTTACTATGAATAATAACAAGGTTTTTGGAAAAGTAAAAAATTGATATTACACAAAATATTTTAAACAACGTTAAAGGAAATATGGATGAAATGAAACGTAATATGTTTTGAATATTTAAAAATTATTTTTTTAACTGAATATAGGATGTCTAAGTATATAAACAATGTACTTTCTGTATTGTTTTAGTGATAAAAAGGTAGAAATGATAATTAAATACAGACATTTTTGGGAAAAAAATATCAGACTACTTTTATTTTTTTTGGAATATTCTTGCATTCTTATCATGTTTCTATATGTTTTTATACTGTGTTTACATTATGCAAAAAATTTAAAAATTGATAATTACTTTGTTTACTTATAAAAAATCTTATTAACAATGTGAATGGGATTGGGCAGCAGGCAAAGCCTATTTTATGCCCCGCAATCGAAGATTCGATGGTTATTTAGTTTTTGCCCTGTTCATTCATCTGACCGTCTATCTGGCTGTTTTATTTATTTGTCTGTCCAAAAACACTTTTACAGTGCACATAACTTTTGAGTGGGTGGGGCAATGGCTTTAGTATTTCACAGGTGTATTCCTTGTGACAAGACCTTTCTTCTGGTACCACCAAATTTGACTTTATGACCTTTCCTACCTTTTTATGTTTCCAGGAGTCATTTCTTTCTTGATAAGATTTTGTTTATTTATTTTATTTATGATACTGGTAAAAAATTGTTATTTTCACCTTTTAAATATGTTGAGTATTAAATGAATCTGACATTAGAAATCGGCGTTTTAATGAAATGCATTAATAGACATAATAAATAATGAGTCATAATACAATAAATTTATCCTTTTTGGTGCACATTATTGTAACTGTCAGAGCATTTGTTTCTCTTCTCTTTCTTGTTTCACGATGCATTAGAATAATAGGCGTTTAAATCTGGAAAAAAATGAAAAGTAGTAAGTTTTCCGCTTAGTGCAGCTGAGAATCATTAAAGACTTTGTGAAAAAAGAAGGAAATGATTCACTGAGATTGTTTTCCTACTCTACAATCTATATGTAAGAAATTCATTTAGTCGATGTTATTACATTGATAAAGAAGTAATATTGTTGGAACTATATTATCTACTGACTACATACCATCAGATCCTTTTTCTTCTCTCCTTGGGTTTGTTTCCTCCAGTTCAATGTATGTTTTGATACCCTTACTCTTGATTTCTTCATACTCATTACTTCTTAAAAATTAAAAATAATTCATAAAAATTGTTTATCATTAAATGAAGGGAAAATAAAAAAAAATACTGTTTTGTAATTGTTTTGTACGTACGGTTCCAAATTGGCAGTAACATCTGCAAAAGAAGAAGAATTTATGAAAAGCAATACGTGATGAAAAATATAACATGCATTGTCCTAATTCAATAATTCAAATAAGATGTCCTTTTTACTTTTTATATTACATTGTTTTACTATAGTATAAAATGTACCTTTTGATATCACATTGTACTGTTGGGCTTCAAAATCATCATCTGTTTGGGTTTCATACTTTGTTTGTCCACTAAAATATTACAAGGAGAATCTGCTATAGTTTTATTGTATATACTACATGACATGATCATTGCACTAGAAAAGATAACACAACATTTGACTATAGAAAATGTTAACTAACCTTGATGTTTTCAGATTTCCTTTTTCTGCAAACAAAGATATGTCTTAACATTGAAAATAGATGTACTTGTGTAACAAAAACTTCAAAGTTTTTAATACGATTAATTAAGTTGCACCTGATTTATGTTGACGCCGACCTTTTAGGATGATGATAACTGTTATGATCACTACCAATATTAAAACCATCAAACCACCGACTGTTCCTCCGACTGTGGCAGCTACACTTGGAGCTGATTGACCTTAATACAAAAAAATACGCTTCTCCCTGTTTTTAATTTGATATGTACCTTAAAAGTCTCCAATTTTATACACCGAATTTGTCTTTTAGTATCATGATATATTTTGTAAATGTCCCTTCTTGCAATACAAAAAAACTACTGCACAAGTTATATTGCATGACACTGACAAGATCATATGGCTGGAGGGAAGCCCAAAAAATTTCCAAACCTTGTTGCATATCTAAAAGACATCACCATTTATGAACACTTAAACGTGATTCATGTAGTAAAACGTTAAATGCAAGAGAAGTTCTGTAAAATTGGCTTGAACAAAAAGCAAAGTCCATTTAACAAATATACAAAATCCATCAGAGGTGGGATCAGGTCAAATATACAAAATCCCCCCCCCCCCCTATATTTATAGGACTATAAATTCTAAACTCATACTGTACATATTTCTATCAATCTTTTTCATAAAAATGAATTACTTCTTCATAAAATGTCAGAGATCTGATTACTTGGACTCAGTTTTACAAAAAACTTACAAATACAATTAAAAGCATTTTTTTTCGAATTATCTTTTTTTTTTTACATTTAAATGAAACTGAATTATCTCCTTCAAAGAGAGCCTAGAAAGATAACTTATACAAGCAATTTTCATCTACAAAATTTAATTCTTTCAATTCACATTATAATCACAATTAGATCAACATACGAAAACAAACTAAGCTGTAAATGTTTACTTTGATTTTTATTGTAAGGTTGGTTTTTTAAAAGTAATTCTTTTTCTTGTGGAAATAATTTAAATTGCCTCAATAGTGAATTTTGTAAATTTTGAATTTTATTCCACATTTACAGGATATCAGTAAATAATATTTCAAAGGACGTTTTGAATACTGTGTAGAATTACAAAGGAGATTGTCTTTTAAATAAAAAAAAATGTACCTTGATTTTCTTCTACCATACATGAAGCCTCTCTAGAAGTAACAATTCCATACTGGTTCAGGGATACCACTCTGAAGATGTATGTGTTGTCGAGCTCTAAATCATTCACTCTGGCCGAGTAGAGTCCTTTCTCCTGTGTAGAAATGAAGCCAGAAGTTGTATTGAAGAACGTACTATGTGGTGCAGATTCCCTGAACTGTATAAATGATTTCTGTTCTACATCCCCAGAGAGTGATGTTACCCACACAACATCAGCGTGTGTTTCACAGCAAAGTGCCTTGACATACTGTGGCCGTGGAGGTACCACTTTAAAAAGAAGACAGGTATTGTTATCAACCATGCAATGAATACTTCTTTTTTAGGTTATAGATAAATCATAATTCAAAGGAACAATGTGAGCTTACAGCGAACAATCACTGTTACATATGATAGTTTAGACGTCCCAACACTGTTCCTAGCGCTACATTGAAAAGTCCCATTGTCTTTTAAAGAAGCATCAATGATGGTGAGGTTAGATTCTCTCCCAATTACCCTTTCCTGTCCCTGTGTTGACCATATGTATTCAAGAATTTTTGCAGGATTAGACTTCACCACTACACAGTTGACTGATACTGTGTCCCCATAGTTAACGGTAAGTAATTGGGATGGAGCAATATTTATGACAGGTTTATCTAATAATGTAAAACATTTTTTTTCAACATGAGTTCATTTTCATTAAAAAAAAACGTTCAATCATGCTCAATAACTGAATAATAATATGAAATTAACATGTAACCAACGTACACAGAATATTTAAGACTTTTGATGCATTGAGCGATTTGTTGTTATTGGTGGCGATGCAGAGTAACATTTTTCCATCATTATGTCTATCAGCCGTGAGTTCCAGTTCTTTTCCTGTCACATTGACCAATGTATCCCCGATATACCACTGCATTGTTGGAGGAGGGTAAGCGCTGTTATTCACAGAACACGTGATTGCAGTTTTTGTTCCTTCTGTAAGCGTTATAGGATTGTCTCTTGGTATAATTATGACGTTCTGGACAAACACTGTAATGTGTGAAAATATAGGTTATTTATTTAACTTTATAACTCAGCTGAGTCGAAGACTAAAGTGAGTTTTTTCCCTTGTTTGTCGTCGTCATATCGATATCGTCATATTGATCTTAAGCGGCTTCTTAAGAAAACTAAATTTAAGCATACTTTGTTATCTAAATATGGAGCAAGATGTTCGAAATGTTGTTTGAAATATAAAAACCTCGGCTAACGCCTTGGCTTTTATCTTTCAAACAACATTTTTCGACCTCGGAGGTTATTCTGCAACATTCACGAAAACGCGGACTTTATTTCTTAATTTACCTACTTCCCCCAATGGACCACTTATAGATTTCAAAGACTTAGTTCTGAACTTATCATGACTAATTTTTCTTAGGTATCGCCCACGTGTAGCAGTAGTTAGAGCGTCTGCTCTAGTTGATCCTTACGTCGTGGGATCAAATCCCACTGTTGTACGTGGAGATCGGTCCTCCGGATGTGACTGTATAAACCGAGGTCCCGTGTCACAGTATTTGCTGGCACGAAAAAGATCCCTCCCTGCTGAATGGCATTTAGTGCCGAGTATAGAACAAAATTTTCATCTCTCCAAAGGCAAGTGGTGGCGTCTCCATATAAGTCAAAACTTCTCGAGAGGGACATTAAACAACATACATACAAATCAATCTTTCCTATTTCCTCAGATGAGCAATGTTAGCCTTTGGCGTCTTCTTTTCTTTTCAAATTTATTTGCCACGTTAAAGAAAATGTTTAAGTCATTGAAAACAATGCGAAGTTGTATATATGCAGTCAGAATATCTATGAAAATGTGAAAAACATGAAAAATTTTCACAAATTGTCAAAATCAGAATGTTTTTCAATACATTGTCTATAATTCCTATTAGGAATTATTTACCGTTGATTTCTATGTAAAACAAAATTTGTAGATATGTAAATTATATGAAAGAAAATTAATCACCTCGAATTTTAAGTCTGACTTCTGGACTTTTGAGATATCTATAACTATAATGTTGACATCTCCAAGTCGTGTTTGCCTCATACTCTGTCATTTTCTCGGAGGGAATGACCAAAGAAAACATGCATTCAGATTCACAAAAGAACATGTATCTCGGATTGAGATCTTTGTTAGCACATTTTCCGTTTGAGTAAACTATAGAACCAATCCTTACATTGTTCCTTGAAAACGAAACACCGCATAACCTCTGCCATGGCGGTAAAAACACAGAGCACGTCCAAGTGAAAGACTCCCCCAGTAATGCTACTGGGAGGGAACCTGTTAGATTGAGCTCACCTGAAACGAAATACTCGAACTAAAAAGACTGTGGAATAGACAACACCTAATCCAACTAGCATTAATCATTTAATGGTTTTTACTTGTTATTGATGTCGTATGTTCACAATCGTACCAGAATATTGAAATGTCCTTTACCTAGCTTCGTGTAATTTTGAAACATTATCAAAACAAAGAGATAATTTCCTCTTTTATATATACCCTATTCATCTAAATTTATTTAAATTCAAACTACATTCGTAACTTTCACAGAAGAAATGTTTTTGAAAGGATTAGTAAGTCTCCAATTTAGAAAATTACACCCTGTCTTATCAACATCCAAAGATGTAAAAAGGTAAGGGATGTTTTGGAAAATAAAAGACACGAGGAGCTTGGTACAAACAACTGATCATTTCACAAGATAAAATACCATCTTTAAGCAATCGCTAAATGGTAGCTTAATGGTGACTTTATAATGGCTTAAACAAGTTAATTCCTTTAAGCCTCAATTAAGCCACCACTAAGCTGCAACTTACAGGTGCTTAATGTCCAAACTTTATTAAGCTATTTTCAATGACCTCTGAAATCAATCTTGTTGATTTGACACTGGATTTCATATTCTCGTACATAGCACATATAACATTTAGTAATTTCCCTTTAATTCCGAGTTTTTTCCAAAGCTTAAAACACTCTTCTGCGTCGATGTTTTTTTTTTTAAATCTATAAAGCAACCAAATAATCGTTTTTTCTTACATAAAGACGTACTGATAATTGTCGACAAACTAAAAATTGCTTCAGTTGTACCAACCCTTGGTTGGAATCCGAATTGAGCATCCGTAATAATATCATTAGTCTTTGACCATTCAATGAGTCTATTATTCAAAATCGAAGTAAAAAGTTTGCAAAAACAACTAATCAAGCTGATGGCCCTATAATTATTTGGATCTAGCCTATCACCTTTCTTCAATACAGGAACAATTACAGATTTAGCCCAGATATGGAGAAAATACCTGATGACAGATCTATGAAAAAGATTATGTACAATTGGAGGAAGATATTGTTTAAATACAATGAAGTATTCATTAATCAACAAGTCTGTTTTATGACATTTGTCTTTTTTAGCTTAGAAACTGCATTCTGTATTTCTTTTTCAGATATTTCGCAGTCAAGCTCTTCAAACACACACAAATTTATCATCGCTCAAAGTCTCCTTCATCATCGCGATTGGGCTTGATGCCAGGTCCTTGAGGTAATCATAGAATATTCTGGGATCGACATTCGGTTGATGTGGGCTTCTTTTTTGGAAATATTCATAAAATTATTAGGGGTTATATTTACGAATGTGGTCGAGCATATTTCCCTCTGCACGTAAATAATAATCATTTTTAAAAATTATTTTTAAAAAATCACTTACAGTAAAAATAAAAAAAGACATTACCGTATATGATTAATTATTGCATGTGTTGTTTTTATTTTTAGTGCATATGATTTTTGTTTTAAAAAATAATTATTAAATTTAACACACCTGGAGCAAGCCGCCAACCACCGAAAATCAATTTGTTATTAATTTATATTTATTCATGAACACAAAATATATATTACTTTTTAAAAAGATTGTATTTTTATTTCATGTGTTAGAAGAAGGATATGGAAGTAACGAAGAGTATTCAATCTTAACGTCCGTAAAACAAATATACAAAATAAGAGCAGAGCAAACATGGACATCTGAAACATCAGAGGTGGGATCAGGTGCCATGGAGGAGTGAGCATCCCCTGCCGACCGGTCACACCCGCCGTGTGCTCGTTGTCATAATCAGGATAAAACGGAAAAAATCCGTGGTCAATTCAGTGTATAAATAATGGACTAACAATTGGTATAAAAAACGTCAGTCAGTATTTCATTCAATGATAAATTGTATTTGCTGACAAGGTCATTGTATCGACCATAGAATTTACGAAATGATGACTTTAAACGAGACTGTTGATATTCTTGTTTCATCAACTTGCTTGTCAATAATTTACCTCGTTTAAGAAATTGTTCATACGTAGAGCATGCTCTTGCATATCGAATCAACTGAGATATAAATACTCCGTATGCAGGTGATGAAGGTATATTGCTGCATAAGTAAGGGAAGTTGACGATAGAAAAGTTAAAGTCATCACGTTTATCATATAACTTGGTTGTAAGATTACCATTATTGTCTTTTTCAAGTAAAATATCCATGTGTGAAGCAGAAGTGTCGGACTCTGTGTTATCTTTTATCTCAAGCTCACCAGGATATATCGTGTCGACGTAGGAATGGAAATTATCATTATTAATTGACAATACGTCGTCGATATATCTAAATGTCGAGTTGAAGGCCACAGCAAGTGTTTTCTTCTTATCACGTAAAAGATTTTGCATAAATTCTGCTTCATATAAATATAAAAATACGTCTGCTAATAATGGAGCGCAATTTGTACCCATGGGAATTCCAATAGATTGTTGGAATACCTGGTCTCCAAAACCCACATAGATATTGTCAATAAGAAACTCAAGCATCTTCTTGATGTCAACCCCAGAGTACTTATGTGTGCAATCAGAATCTGTTTTAACAAAATAATTTTTCAAATGACTAATGACGAGGTAAGTAAACTTACGAGTTCCATTTTTGTTGAAGAAGCAGCTGTCAATGATATCAAAAAGCCTGGATTTTAATTTGTCGTGGGGGATTGTTGTGTATAAAGTTGAAAAGTCATAAGTTTTTATGCTGTTGATTTTTGTAAAGTCTTGTGATTTTAAATTGTCCAAAAGTTCTTTAGAATTTTTAAGTATCCACATCTGATTTACACCACTTCTTGAATATATAGTTGTACAGTACTCTTGAAGGTTTTCTTCACTACTGTTAATATTTTAGTGAGAAGTAACGAAAGAGGCTTAAAAGGAACATTCTACCGAATTCTACAGAACTCACAGGAATATAAAGTAATGTTATCATGAAAAAAATCTCTCTCTCTTTTTTTTGGGGGGGAGGGGGGGTTACCAGTATAAAATGATTAGTTTTTCAAAGATTGACTTTTACATCATGAATACTTTGAATTAATTCGTTATTTTTATATAACGAAGCGGTATTTTTGGGGGCGCCGTTTAAGTATTTACTGCCAAAAAGTGATACAGTAAAACTTGTTTAGTACGAACACGGATATAGCGAATTAACGAATATAGCGAAGTCATTTTCGATCCCCAGCTATATGAATTTCATGTATTTATTATACGGTTATAGCGAATTACGGATATAGCAAAGTGATTTTATAGGTCCCAGCGACTTCGTTATAACCGGTTTAACTGTATCACGTATTCGAATAAGTTATATCACCTATTCGAGAAGGTGAGATCACCTACTCGAATAGGTGATATCATCTATTTAAAATCTGAATAGGTGATATCACCTTTTCGAATAGGTGATATCACTTTTTTGCATTAATAGCAAAAGGCGCCCCATAGGAAGTATCTGTTAAAATCGTTCTTCAATGATTGTTATTTCAAAATCGATTTTCACAAGAACAGCCGATCAGATTTAACATGACATACGACCAGATTTCTACACATTAGGAAATGGGGTAAGATTAACAGATTAACAGTGTACAGTACACCGACTAGTCCGATAGTAGACCTTTATGATGTGTCCCATCGTCCCCGGTTAACTAACAGGAAACTATACATACACAACATGAACTGACAGATTTTGATGATTAATTATTTTTTTTTCAAGATTTAAATTTAACGCAAGCATATCACAAATGAAAAATTATGATTCATTGTAAAAGACCAATTATTTTGTTACCCATGAAGATGCAAAAAGAATTTAATTAGTGGAGTATGCATACCAAATATGAAGTCTCTATCTATTATGGTTCAAAAATTATGACGAAGGTTAAAGTTTGCAGAAAAAAGCTATTTCTAGCATATTTTAGCAGTCAAGTTTACAAGGTCATTGACATTGGTGTCATTTGAAGAAGCTTAATTAGTGGATTAATATGCATACCAAACATGAAATCTCCATCTTTTCTGGTTCAAAAGTTATTTTGAAGTTTAAAGTTTGGGACAAACAAACAAACTAACAGACAGACAGGACAAAAACAACATACGCCCTAGATCTATCGATCCGGGCGCATAAAAAAGTTTTTGTAAACATAACCAGATAAATCTTACGCGAGGATTGTCACGTATAATTTTTAGACACAAAAAGCGTTAATATCCGCAGCAAATTTAAAAAAAAATCATCTTTCTTTCCATATGATAGACTTTTTTGTGTTTTGTTTATATTTTATTTACATTTCAATCATGTTTTAATGCTTGCATTTATTTATCATGTGTATAAATCTTCGAATAACGATGATAACAGAGCGACAAATTCATTACAGTCTAAATGCCGAACTCAACGGTTTAGAAATATTAATATGACATAAGCCTTTTAAAAAGATCCATAAATAAAATTATTTATCTTTTAATTGATAAATAAATTCAAGACTTTGGTAACGTACAACAACAAAAAAAAACTTTTACAAGTCCAAAATAATTTTGAAAAATAAAGGTGTAATATTTTATAGAAAAAACAAGAGCGGTGATAGCCTAATGGTTGTAATCGAAGGTCATGATTTCGTGTACCGTGTGCGGCGATTTTTTTTTAATTTTGAATTTGTTTTTTTTCCTTATTTTTACCAAATCAAGATATGTGTGAACTCGACATTTACATTTTGTGATAACAAATCACTATTAAAAATAATTTTAACCCATAAAAACAGTATTATCGACTGCGTAATGATGGCTTAATGATATCTTAATGTTAGCTTAATGGAGTTTGGTCATTAAGCACCTGTAAGTGTGGCTTATTGGTAGTTTAATGGTGACTTAATGGTGGTCTAAAAGATACCATTAAGGACCTGTAAGCCACCATTAAGCTACCATTAAGCTACATTTAAGCACCCATTAAGGACTTTGAGATGGCTTAATGGTAACTTAATTGTTGTGTAAATGTTACTTAAAGCTGCTTAATGGTGATTTAATAGTGACTTAAAGACAACCATTAAACCACCATTAAGGACCTATAAGCCATCATTAAACCAGGCTTTAAATGTGTGTTTCATCTTGTGTTTGCTGATTTGAATCAGAAGTATATAAGACATCTTTAAAGATGGTGAATACAATGACAACATTTATGTAGTCTTCAAAGAACAAGCTTCACAACAAACTGTTTGAATCCTGATAGGTACTTTATATGCTCCTTTATTACCTACCATACCCTGTTTTACCCCAGTATTTCTGTAAAGCAGATTTTATTACAAACCTTCTACATGAGAAGAAGAAAACACTGACTGGGCCTTCAGTTTGACATTCAGATACTGACGATGTTTTATTTTCATTCATATGTGCACCCTAGTAAACAAAATTTATTGCACCACAGAGGATACCACATCTGTTTCATCTCTGGTGGTTTTACTGTGTAACGATCAAGGTTAATTAACAGCTATAAAATTGACGAACTAGATGACTTCAGCTTTTCCTTCTGTTATTCATTGCTTGAGTAACACCTCTTGGGCTAGGCTCTGGACTGTGTCGGAAAAAATAAATTTGTTCGTTAGACCACTCAGCTCAGGAATCTAGCTCCTTATTAGTGCCTCAGTTACTATTGCCTTGGTGACTTATAATAAAGGTATCTTGGTGATTTCTTTGGATGTGTTTTGTGGTAGTTGCAGACTGTGTCGGGAAACAACAGAATTGTTGGTTTTACGACTCAGTCTGCAGCTACAGAGATAGGGTTTTATATTTGATTATTGGTTTGATTGTAAGTGATTTTTTTTAATAGCTCGTTTTAATTAGTTTGCTAATCATTACCCAGATAGGATTGTTAAAACGCACTTTGAATTTTTTTTTCAACGTGCGTTAAAATTTGGGAACCAAGCTAACGCACTTTGAAAAAAAAAACATTTTTTCTTCAAAGTGCGTTAATATCGACCAAATTAACGCATTTTGAAAAAAATGCAAAGATTGATCAAAATTCCTTCAAATAATCGGTATGATAAATAACAGATCCTGGTTTGATAACTTTTTTACGATAAAGTCACTGTAGGACCTGAGATATTGACGTTTTAAATATTTAAGGTAATTCCACCCTCCTATGATGTCATAGGTTTTTGCAAAAACTGTAATTAGTTTAAATTTGTACCTTAAAGAGAAATATCTCTTGGAAGAATGTTTTACAATAGGTGTAATGATAAATATTGTTTAGTTAAAGAATTCAAAAAATGCATATTTTCTATATTTAATAAATTATTCAATCTTTAAATAATGTTTACAAGGGCAATAACTCTTTCTAAGGTCTCTTCATTCGGGCATTTGCTTTTCTGTAAAATAGTTTACCTGATATTCACAATTCAAAAGTATCTTTTAGGTATGAAGTATTTAGGAACACTCAACATCAGAATTATGCATATTAACCAGTTTTTACATATTTTTCTCAAAACTTTTAACAAAAAATGTACAATTTTTTTATGTTGACATACAGTTCTGTTTAATTATGTTTTGCATCTTAAATAATATGGTGACCTATACATTTTTTGCATTAAATGGAAAGTTTAAAGTATATTGAATGAAAATGTATGCAGTTTTTGTACTTTGAACCTATAAAATTGTGAGGGTGGAAATTCCTTAAGGTCTTGAAAAAATAATAGGGAAAATTAAAGGGTTTTGAAAAAAATAGTGATGATTGTTTAAGTTCAGTAATTTGTTTCTTTTTTAAATTCTAGATTTTGATAAGTAGATGTAAAGGTGTATAGGGGGTACTAACAGAGGACAGCTTCAAGCAACTTTGCATTTATCATAATAACAAGGAGCCAATTTAATTGTTCAAAACTATATAAATTTTTTCTCTCATATGTTTTACTGTACTTAAAAGTTTCTAGTTTTCATCTGTTTTAATTGACTCATTTATTATTGAAAGTTTTCAACGTCCTACCAGTTAGGTAAATATATAAGTATATGAATGCTTTGAGTATAGCATAGACATAGACTGGGCGGAAGGCCAGGGGAAGGGATTGGGGATATGCTTGCTCCAGGGATCCTCCAAAACATTCGAGCCCAACTTAAGAATTTCAAGGGATCTGTATTGTATGCTCTCTTCACAAATTTGTATGGTTTAAAGGCTTTCTTTATCGATCATCGTTTATTATTTTCAACTTTTACAGCATAGATTATCAAAAGTCTACTGTTTACCTTTATAAAAAAAAACAATTGCATTGAAACCAACAAAGACTGTAATCTGTTCTTTATCTCAATCGTTATACGCCGTTGCTCTTGAGATTCAGATATGCTTAAGACGTACGAAGTTATATATGTTAATAAAAGGAACTGGAAAACTGAATTTATCAAAAGAGGCAAGAGAACTCTACCAAACAACAAGTTACATCATCAATATAACAAAATCCAGTAGTCCACAAAAATACTCATGGTCATGTGTTTATGTTTTAGGTTAAAAAAAGTCTGCAAATCTTAAACAAATATCTGTTTTATCTATCAAGCAGGCTGAACTAGACAAATAAATTAAACTGTTCTAAATGTAAAGAAGATAAATAAAGATATAGTCAGTCACATCATAAAAACTCAACACACCATTACCTACCTTGTGCTCTACACAATAATCCAAAAGTAAGAAACATTGAGGTGATTACGACAGCCATATCCACTTTTCTTATGGATTTCTTTTTTTATGATATTTGCTTTTTTGCTATTACAAAAACTTCCTGGTTTGTAGTGATAAGCGTGACTATCAAAAATAAAATAGCTTTCAATGTATGATAAGACATTCCAGCCCAGTCAATCATTTCTATGACACCCATATGAAGACAAACAAAAGACCAAAGCAGTTTTCCACGTAAGTATAGTAGTGTGGTCCCTTTTTTGCCCTTATTTTACAGAATATACATGGGGATACGGTATCATTTTTGGTTTCATTGTGTATAACAAACTTAAGTTTTTCTAATCAACATTTTGTACAATCATTATCAATAACTTGGAATATCCGATTTTTAACATCTACTGAACACACAAATTCCCGGAAGGTTTTCTTTCGAACAGAGTACGGTTCCTCTTTTACATACAAATGGGCGGAGACATTTAAATTAAGTATTATATAAGGAGGACACGATTAGTTGTAGCGTGAGATAAGAAATAATAAACAAAATATAATAGGTAATAATAATCTTCATTACGCCTGAATTTTATTTTGCATCATTTGTATTGTTCTTAACTTGAGGTGGTTTGGAGTCTTTTTCAATTCTTGAGGTATTTTTTGTCGGAGTTTTGAAAATCCCCCTAATCACAATATTTTTTTAATCTATCATTGTTGAATAAAAATGTCAAAATATTTTGTATATTAATTTACTTTTTTATGATAGTTTAAAAAGCAAAAGCGATTGCATGATAATTAACGACAAATACACACAAAAATACACTCCCACTCTATTGTAAGGAAATTTGTAATACTGTAAAAAAAAAAAACAACAAGAAAAACGAATAGTTGGTAAAGTTAAAAAAAAAAGGGGGGAATCCTTCTTAAAACTTTAAAACAATTATGTAGAATTGGGAGTTTAAAACATTACTATTTTTTTATTCGAAAAATTAGATATTAACACTAATGTGTGCTTTTTTAATTTTTTTTTATTTTTATTATTTTTTTTTTTGTTTTGTTTTGTTTGTTTTTTTTGTTGTTTTGCTTTTTTGTTTATTTTTCGCAAGAAATTGATTAAACTGTTAAATGTGTATTTTTATACTTCTACTCGTATATATTAATTTTTGTGATGTTTGCAATGAACAGGGACATTATTACGTGCATGAGAATTAAAAGTCGTCAATATCGTCAAAGTTTAACATAAGTGATATGTTATGAGCACTGAACAGCATTGAAACCCATTTAATGGCTTCATACCGCTATTGATTTTCTTTTTACTGATGAATTTAAAGTGATGACACCTTTTTTTAAACAAAGTCTTACTTCTTCAAACAATTTATTCGCACAAAGTTGTTTTCCAAGAGACAATGTGCCAAATATTATAAATTACCTGGAAGTTACTAGTGAGATGACTTTGTTACAAAATATCGATGACTTTAAAGTGCATTATAGAGTGACCAGGTCGACTTTTTAGATCATTCTAGAGGAAATAGCTGCTGATTTAATGCACTGCAATGTTGGTGGAGCAACGCCAGTTGCTCCAGACCGTTAATTTCTTGTGTTCCTCAACTACATAACAAATCAACATTCTATGCACAATTGTGAGCATTTTTATGGAATGTCCATTTCTACGGTGCATGGTATAATTTCATGTGTTACTGATGCTCTTCTAAAATTACAGAGACATGTAAGTATGATATGCATGGTACACTGTGAGCGCAATTTGATTTCGGATGAGAATGTAATACCTATATAACTTCAACATGTTTATTCCATTTGTAGATTATATGTTGGCCCCCTGTGGTTAATCAGGAACAGATTGCTGAAGAAGTGGAGAATTCTTGCAGAATCCCTGGAGTGGCTGGGTTTATCGATGGCACCCACATACGCCTTCTTCATGTCCCTAATGGGGACTATGATTACTACAACTGCAAAGGTATATATATATATATATATATATATTCTATACTCACACACCACATGTGTCTGACTTTTTTTACATGTGAAGAAAATTGTGTACTTCTGAAAGTTATAGGATATACTTTGTAATATTAAAACTTTCATATACTCAGTATGCATATGTCAAAACATTAAAGAGTTGATTACTGATTGAGTCTCACTTGAATGTGATTGTGCTGCAGTTAGAATATACTCATTTTGATATTAAATATTTAACATTTGTTATATAATTTTAAGTGGTAGTAGACAACAACCTCCTCATAACCAGTGCATATACTGGATGGCCAAGATGCACACATGACGCCCGAGTCCTTAGAAATTCAGTATTATATCGAAAAGCAGATGCTAGTGAATTCATTTTGGAAAACCACCACATTTTAGCAGATAATGCATATCCATTGAGAAACTGGCTTATATCCCCGGTAAAAAAGTATGAGAATTTATCACCACAAACAATTCGGTTCAACAAAAAAAAAATATCTAGTGCTAGGCAAACTGTTGAGAGAGCCTTTGGATAATGAAAAGCAGGTTCAGGATTCTGCAAGACAGGTTACATCATCAATATAACAAAATCCAGTAGGTGGCAGTAGGTGCTGGAACGAAAAAGATCCCTCACTGCTCAAAGGCCCTAAGTGCTGAGCATAGGACAAAATTTGTAGCCCTTCTCTGGCAAGTGGTAGCGTCTATATGAGTGAAAAATTCTCGAGAGGGACGTTAACACAATACAATGTACTCCATAACATGTGTATCCTTCACAGTGACACAGTTGATGAGCAGCTTCAAACTGAAGACAATGATCCAAACAATTGTGAAGGTGTTTTTCAGAATGGAGTTAATTGAGTACTTAGAAGAGCAGAACTCATTGTATTTCATGTCTCTACACTCGCAAAATTAACTGATTTGTTGCATTAAAAATATAAAAATTATGTTTAACTTGTAAATCATTGCAGTCTTTTCATCACTTAAAAAAAAAATTCAATTTTAAACTTAAAGAAAATAAAGTAAAAATAACAAAACAAAATGGTTAAAAATTACAACAAATTGAAACTCTTTCATGTTAGAGAAAGCTGATGAACCACTATCCGTGGTATTGAATGTATAAACAAGACATTCAAACATGAGTAACAAAAGTTTAAACAATATACAATAACATTAACAAAAATGGTTAACAATTAAAACAAATTAAAACAATTTCATGTTCAAAGATGCTTATTAATCTAACACTATCCATGGTATTGAGTGTAAAAAGAAATTCCAACCTGAGTAAAAAGTAATAACATTAACAGTAACAAAAAATGGTTAACAATTACATGTACAACAAATTGAAACACTTTCATGTTCAAAGATGCTGATTTACCACTTTCTGTGGTGTTGAGTGTATAAACAAAATATTCAACCCTGAGTAAAAAAAAGTAAAAACAATTTAAAAAAAATAAACAATTTCTATGGTATTGAAGGTTAACACAACATTTAAAGGCCACATTTTTTCAGCTAAGTAAATTGAACCCTAATCATATTGCTCTCGAAATGGCTATAGTGTCCACTCAGCCAGTAGCAAAAATATATAAAAATGAAAAATATCCCTTAACATGTAAGATCTTACAATGGCATATTAGTATTTGAATAGTTCACGAGGCAAGTTGCTTACTTATCATCTTTTTTACCTTGAATACTCTGTTCCATAAACTTGAGAAATTTATCAAATCTATCTAGTTTTTCTTCATGCATTTTCGTTGTCTTAGTAAGAAATCATTTATGTTGTTTTTGAATAAGAGTGTGTAAATCATACTTCATTTTCCTGTATTTTGAGTTGAATTTACGGAGGAAGAGCCTAATTCAGGGTCCAACTTCTTTTCACCTTCCTTTGAAACTGAGCTTGAATTAGGCTCATCATCTGTGTCCTACACAAAAGCTGGTCTGGTGCTTGCCTTGGTACCATATTCATTATCAAATGAATCTTTGTGTACGAATTTCTTCGCCCCACGAAATGTGTATGGTATGCCGTTTCCGGAACCGGAAATTGCTGCTCCACGGCTTAGACTTTGAATTTAGTGACACTTTTTTCAGTTCAGTTGTGGATTTCCCTCCATCGTGTGACCGCACCTTAAGGAGCACCCGAGAATGTTGTTTCATAAAAGGCATAAAAATTAAAAATAAAAGAGATAAAGTGAAGAAAAGACAGTTAGTTAAATTTATTCTATGTAGTGCTGTAAAATAAAGTTAGAGGTGATAGACCAACTAAAAAACAAACAAGAATTTACATACTCTACAGTAGCTTAGAGCGGCACAGTGACGCACAAAGGGGAAAATTGAAAAAATTAATGTAGCATTTTCACATGACCTCTGTAAATTTTGTTCAATTCCTAAAAGTATTCAGTTTCAGAAAATTACATGTTTCAGAACCTAAAAATTATAATTTTATGGGGAAAAATAAAAGTAAAAATTATTTCTGTCTGCCCCAGAACGAAAATATTGCAAAATACCCTGGTACTTCTTCTTCCCTATTGTACGCGTGCGCAGAAAAGTGTTGAATAAGTTTCCATAGTTACCATGGTGTCAGGTATCCACGAATGATTATAAGAAGACCAAAAAATTTAATTTTATCTTTTTAAAAAAGTTGTTAGAACATATTTCTCACCTTTGCATGGTCCAGTTGAATGTTGTTTACAAGTTAGAAATAAGTAAAAATAAGAGTAGCGTGCACTTGACATATACGAAAAAACGAAACGGTAGATACAACCATAGTGCTCACTTTATCAGTCCAAAACAATAGTGGTGATTATTTAAAGTGTATGCTCTCTGTTTATTCTTTGCATTTTT